>NW_007248142.1:269273-275570 GCF_000164805.1 Carlito syrichta
AAGCCGCGACCCCGGGGACGCGATGGGCCGGGCTGGGACACCAGGCAGAGGGAAGGAGGGCAAGGGGGGGAGGAGGGAGAAGGGTGGCCGTGCGTGCCTCGCCTCGCCTCCGAGAGGGCGGGAAAGGCGGCTGCAGAGGCCCCGAGCCCGCGGGGAGCGGACGGACCCTCCTTGCACAAGCGGCCGCCGAATGGGACTTGCTTCGAGGAGCGTCGAGATCGGTCCCGTCGGGGCTTGGCGGGTGCTTCGGTGGGGACGTGTGTGTAAAAGGGAGGGGGACAGAACCACGGGAGAAGGCAGGAGGAGAAAGGGATGCAGAACAATGGGGCTGCGTCTGGGAACGCTGAACGCGCGTTGGGGAGACTTGGTCCAATTGATGACATCGGCTGGTCGGGCTTTAATTATTCCCCCGGTCGTTCACCATTCGGCAGCTATGCACAGAGCACCTACTGTGTGCCCAGCCGTGGAAGCGTGGATTGCATCAGGGCCCAGAACAAAGATACCTGCCCTGGTTCACCTTTGCAGAAGTGGCTGGGGGGATGCCTTGTGGACGAACAGCTAGGAGTGCCGCTTTTTCTGTGGCGATCGTAGTTTTTTCCTAGCCTCTGTTCTAGCCAGTTATTTTCTGTGTCAGTCCGCTCTTCGTTCTCCTTTAAAATCCCATGCGTGATATGTTTCTAGAGGGGAAAAAAAAATAGAAGTGTTCTCTTGGCTTGTAAATTTGATCCATTTGGATCTGCAGTGAGAGAGGAGTGTTTGGACTCAGCTCTTCATGTGTGGTAGCCAGATTTAAGTCAGAGAAAAAAAATCTCTGCCAGGTTTCTAGGAACCAGCCAGACAAGTATGTGAAGGAAGAAACCGGAGGGCAGCCAAAGGACTGGTAAAGCAAAAATATGGGGTGTGGAGAGGTGAAAGGGTATGTTGCCAGGCCATGGATGACAGGCATTGGCCGAGGATGAATTGAAAAGATTCTGGCAGGAAGAACTAGTGGTGAAAACTAGGTAAAGTGTGCTTAATCCAAACCTAGATTTTTGGCAGGTCAAAGAAATTGAAAGCTTTCTTGCAAAGGCTTAGAAATGGATATTGAGCCTAAGCTGAGTTTTCTAGCACCAATGAAAAAAGCAGCTATAGATAATTTTCAGATTGTACGACATTGAGGTCAAGACACGTTACTCATGACTTCTGTGGGTTCCATGGGAGAATTATCACTGTCTAAAAAACCCTATAATCTATTCCAAGAATAAGGAATCCAGATACCTTATGCACTCATTTTTTTCAACACCCAATGAACTTTCATACCTTGAATGTACACGACCATTTCACATTTCATCCCCATTAGAAGTGGAGCAGAATCGCTGCTGCTGTATACAGTTATATTCCATCTCGAAAGAGTGTTTTTGTACTTACTGGGTCCTATAGATTCTAGATGTTAGGTGATAAGAGGATAAGATAGATAATAAGGTAATTTTGTTTTGTGCCTTTTGTAAATTTAGCCTGTGAGTAATCTATCACAGAGCATGGTATACTGATTATGGGCCAGTTTAACTTTTATATGTAAAGGTGTAGACCACATTTCACAGTATCCCTTTCAAGCCCATTTCTCCCCAAAGCAGACCAGTATTTTAAGCTCATTGTTCTAAGCTATTTCCCCCCAAAAAATTTAGCATAAAAAAGAAATGTATCAACAGCAAAGTGAAGTTATAAGAAAACTTCTGTACATAAGATCATTTTATAGAGTAAGCCAGTTTAAGAGGCATTGAAGCCGGGCTCGGTGGCTCAGCCTGTAATCCCCGCGCCTTTGGGAGGCTGAGGTGAGTGGATTGCCTGAGCCCACGGGTTCGAGACCCGCCTGGGCAACTTGGCGAGACCTCATCTCTACATAAATCAAAAATTAGCCGGGCGTGGTAGCGCGTGCCTGTAGTTCCAGCTACCTGGAAGGCTGTGGTGGAGGGATCGCCGGAGCCCAGCAGGTCGAGGCTGTGGTGGCCGCGAGCGGCCACTGCACTCCAGTCTGGGTGACTGAGTGAGACTCCAACTCAAAAAAAAAAAAAAGGCATTGAAGAGTTTATCTCAGTCTAAACAGCAAAACAATTTGTGTTCTCTAGAGAAAGCTTAACCCACTTTTTTTTTTCTAGTTTTTGTTAAACGTTCTCATTTTTATTTAATGACTCTGCTGGAATTAGTCTTTTCTTTTTCAAACCGAATAGGTCTACTGAATGGAGGCTACATAATTTCTTCACTCTGCATAACACTGAAGGCCATTAGGCTAAACAGGTGAAAAGGAAATGCATTTAATCTGGTGTGTGGAAATCTAAGCCTTCCTGCAAACTTACCTGAATAAGGAAAGATCCGGATTTGAAAGGAAATAAACTCTTTGGCAGCAAATAGAATAGAATTTTTCACGTCAACTGAATATTGCATAAGCAATCTTCAGGCTTCTCCAAACCTAGCATTTTGCAATAAATTGTGACGAAGTGGCCCTTACCCTAGAAGCATTAGTATCATTGAAATGTGTTTATCTACAAGTAATTAAGTAAGAACGTTTGATCACAAATATGCATAGTGTGAAGTAGAGAAAAAAGGAAATTATAATATTTACCGACCACCAATGGCGGATGTGAGCCACCATACACATCCCACCCCCGTCCACTACAATTCTATAAACCTCTTCAAAGTCTAGTTGAGAAAAATGAAGTTTGGAAGATTGATTAGACTCTTACATATTTAAAGCAACAAAAAAAAAACAACTTTAAAACTATCCTAGCCCCTTGATTTTCAGTGAAGAAACTGAAATCTAAATGATAAGTGTAGAAGACGGACATTTCATAATTCCTGGCAAATAACTGTCTAATAAACATTAGTTAACTCAGATAATTTCCTTTTCTTGCCTTCTCTCATATGAAAAGAATTTGGAATTAAAAAATGCAAGGGTGCCCCTCCTCCCTCATCTCTAATACCCACCATAGTTCCTTCCATCAAAGCAGAAGTTTAAAATTAACATAATGATTGGTTCAGCCGAACATTCCATTCATCACTTCCCTCAAATGATATGCATCTACCCCCAAATCCTTAAGTAGCAGAATACCGACAATAACATAGGCCTCATCAGTTTATTTATTTTTTATTTTTGAGTTTGAGTCTCACTCTGTCGCCCAGACTGGAGTGCAGTGGCCGCTCCCAGCCACTGCAGCCTCGACCTGCTGGGCTCCGGCGATCCTTCCGCCTCAGCCTTCCAAGTAGCTGGAATCACAGGCATGCGCTACCACGCCCGGCTCATTTTTTGATTTATTGTAGAGATGAGGTCTCGCTGCCCAGGCGGGTCTCGAACCCGCAGGCTCAGGCAATCCACTCACCTCACCCTCCCAAAGGCGCGGGATTACAGGCTGAGCCACTGAGCCCGGCTGGCCTCATCAGTTTAGACAGTTACTGTTGTAATGATGACAAGTCATGCACCTTCCCTTTGGTTTTCTTTCAGTAGAATGGGATAACACCTGGTAGGTGTTGGAAATAAATTAGATTTTATAAAGTACTTCATGCGGTACCTGACACATAGCACAAACTACTATTAGTTCTCCTTAGTAATCCAATATATTTTTGTCATCATCAAATGCCTCTAAACCGCTTTTTATGTTTTATTCAGCTTACATTGCAACTTTACTAACTCACAATCTAGTTAAGTTTATGTATTCATTAGTTGACTTAATGAATTAACTATTATTTTATACAAAATCAGTATCTCCTTTCTTGTATACTAAATTTACCTTTTCCAGGCTCTGGTCTACTATTTCAGGATTTAAGGAGCAAATTGATGTTGAGACCAAGCACTAGATTTATGCCTTCAGGAGTTATATGTCCTGGTCTAAGAGACTCAAGTACCTGGGAATAAGTCTAAAAGGAAAAACAATTATAAATATACTTAGAGCCGGGCTCAGTGGCTCAGCCTGTCACCCGCGCTGGTGACCGAGTGAGACTCCAACTCAAAAAAACAAAACAAAACAAAAATAAGTATACTTAGAATCTCTGTTCATGACTGTACATACATTATTGCATTCCACTCTCTCAATAGCCTTTTCTACTAACTTTTTTTTTTTTTTTGAGTTGGAGTCTCACTCTGTCACCCAGACTGGAGTGCAGTGGCCGCTCCCGGCGACTGCAGCCTCGACCTGCTGGGCTCCGGCCTTCTGAGTAGCTGGAGCTACAGGCGCGTGCTACCACACCCGGCTGATTTTTTGATTTGTTGTAGAGATGAGGTCTCGCCAAGTTGCCCACGCGGGTCTCGAACCTGTGGGCTCAGGCAATCCACTCACCTCAGCCTCCCAATGCACGGGATTACAGGCTGAGCCACCGAGCCCAACCTACTAACTATTTTTAATCCTTAATTTACAGATGAGGAAATTAATGCTCAGGAAGGTTAGGTACATTGCTGAAGGTTCATAGGAGTCATAATTAATGGAGTCAGAATTTAAATTCAGGTCTGTCTAAAGCTCATAACTACATCACACCCTTATGTGAAAATAGAGTAGTCCAAGAGACCTATTTATTTGTTTATTTTTTTTTTTTTTTATTTTTGAGTTGCAGTCTCATTCTGTCACCCAGACTGGAGTGCAATGGCCGCTCCCGGCCACCACAGCCTCAACCTGCTGGGCTCCGGTGATCCTTCCACCTCAGCCTTCCAAGGAGCTGGAACTACAGGCGCGCACTACCACGCCCGGCTAATTTTTGATTTATTGTAGAGATGAGGTCTTGTCAAGTTGCCCAAGCGGGTCTCAAACCCTCAGACTCAGGCAATCCACTCACCTCGGCCTCCCAAAGTGCTGGGATTACAGGCTGAGCCACCGAGCCTGGCTGAGATCTATTTAATATGCTTAGCACACACATAAATATTTGCACAAAGAAGCTTGGCATTTGCCATTGTAAATGCCTGCAATGGAAGGCCCACTCTGCCTTTGTTAACTAGAGAAATAGCTCTAGTTATGAGTTCACAAGGATACTAAGGAGCTGTCTAAGCAAAAAATGAAGAGGGGTGTATATATTATTTCCCCAAATTCTCTGTTTTCTCTCTTGTCTACTTGTAAACTGTGATAAGCAGAATAATGGTCCCCCAAAAGATGTCCTCATCCATGAAACCTGTGTTATGCTGCGTGGCAAAGAGAAATTAAAGCTGCAATTGGAATTAAGGTTGTTAACCAGCTGACTTTAAAATAGGAAGATTATTGTGGATTATCTGAGCAAATCCAATGTAATCACAAGGGTCCTTAAAAATAGAAGGGGGAGACAAGAAAGATAGAGTAAGTAATATAGGCCAGACTCGGTGGCTCAGCCTGTAATACAGCACTTCGGGAGGCCGAGGCAAGTGGATTGCCTGAGCCCACGGGTTCAAGACCCACCTAAGCAACTTGGCGATACCTCATCTCTACAATAAATTAAAAAAAAAAAAAAAAGATTAAGTAATATAATGTGAACCTGCCACTGCTAGCTTTGAAGATAAAAGGGGGCCAAGAGCCAAGCAATGGAGGAATCCTTTAGAAACTAGAAAAAGGAAGAAAATGGATTCTCCCCAGAGCTTCCAGAACAGAACACAGCCCTGCTGACACCTTGTTTTTCACCCAGTGAGATGCATGTCAGACTTCTGATCTACAGAACTGTAAGATAATGCATCTGTGTTGTTTTAAGCCACTAAATTTGTGGCAAATTGTTAACAGGAGCAATAGAAAACTGACATACACACTAATGTAGGGAAGAAAGCTTCCTTCTACTCTCTTAGATTCTGTGGCTGCCTTGAGAAGTAAACTGACATAAAACAGATTAACAGGAGAAAAGCATACAAATTTATTTAATATTGTCATGTGTATATATGGGCGTCTTCAGAAGGAAAATGAAGACCCAAAGAGGTGGTTAGATCTAAAGGCTTATACAATATCGCCCTCCTTATCTGCAGGTTCCCTGCATCTGTAGATTCAACAAACCCCTGGAATCAAAAATATTTAAAAATAAATAACAATGCAACAATACAAGATAATACAAAAATTTTTTTTGAATACAGTATTAGGCCGGGTTCAGTGGCTCAGCCTGTAATCCCAGCAATTTGGGAGGCCGAGGAGAGTGAATTGCCGGAGCCTGCAGTTTCAAAACCAGCCCAGCAAATTTGGCAAGACCCCATCTCTACAATAAATAAAAAATTAGCCAAACATGGTAGCGCACACCTATAGTTCAGGCTACTTGGAAGGCTGAGTCGAAAGGATCAGCAAAGCCCAGCAAGTCGACGCCTGGGCAACAGAGTGAGACTCCAACTAAAAA
>NW_007248142.1:276323-280060 GCF_000164805.1 Carlito syrichta
GATCTTTCCGCATCAGCCTTCCGAGTAGCCGGAATTACAGGCATGTGCTACCACGCCCGGCTGATTTTTTTTTATTTATTGTAGAGATGAGGTCTCGCTGCCCAGGCGGGTCTCGAACCCACAGGCTCAGGCAATCCACTCACCTCAGCCTCCCAAAGGCGCGGGATTACAGGCTGAGCCACCGAGCCCGGCTACTATGCCGTTTTATACAAGGGACTTGAACATCCTCAGACTTTTGTATATGCAGGGGTGGAGGCTAGAACCAATACTCCGCAGATATCAAGGGACTACTATATATCTTTTTACGCAAAGAATGATAAATTATGGGGACGTGACAAGACAAGGGGTTTAGTCTCAGGGCAGTAAACTGTGGGACCGTGACTAAAAAATATAGTGGGGGAACGAATGGAAGTTAAAGGCTGTTTTAGTAAGTTGTTTGCATAGGTTCACCCCAGTGTCAATTCCCTTTCTATGGTAATAAAGAAAGTTGTTCTCTTCCTGGCACATTTCTCATAGGAAACTGTATGACCTGCTTTTAGGTAGAAAGGAGGAATCAGAGAGCCCTCCTGTATCAGCTATTTCTCAAGTGCCTTCAGCTCCAAATATTATGCCCAAACAACATATTTGGAAGGGTCATGTTCTTAACCCCTTCATTTATCAGTATTTCAAAAAGCAGTAGCTAAAACTTCTCTGCTGCCTAAAGTCAGCCACCTGTCAATTGCATCACTCCTTTGTGTGTTATCAGTAGGGAGATCACCAGCTTAGACTAACAAGTGAGTAAGTGCTCAGGAATGATTTTCAGCGGCAACTTTTTAGTTCTGTAAAAGCAATATTAAAATGTCATTTTCAAAAAGATAGAATCATAACTCACATGCAAATATAAACTGAACACTTGTCAAAGATTTTATGTGAGCTGGGCTCGGTGGCTCAGCCTGTAATTCCGCGCCTTGGGAGGCTGAGGTGTGTGGATTGCCTGAGCCCGCAGGTTCGAGACCTGCCTGGGCAACTTGGCAAGACCTCATCTCTACAACAAATCAAAAAATCAGCCGGGCATGGTAGCGCACGCCTGTAATTCCAGCTACTCGGAAGGCTGAGACGGAAGGATCGCCGGAGCCCAGCAGGTTGAGGCTGCGGTGGCCGGGAGCGGCCACTGCACTCCAGTCTGGGCGACAGAGTGAGACTCCAACTCAAAAAAAAAAAAAAAAAAAAAAAGGAAAGAAAATTGCTGGGTTGCATGCAAAATTGGTTAATGTCTTACAGGACCCTGAACTGTAACCTTCAGGATTATCTTTTCCAGCACCAGACAGGAGCTAGTTGCATCCAAGAGTTAATCTCTGCTTCTTCTGACCTGTGAAGTAACCAAGTCAATAGAAAAATCAATCAAAAGCAGGAGCTGAATACTGAATTAAAAGAACTCCCAGTAAGCTCTTCCTTCTATTTCCAACTTTCAGATAATTTCTTGGCAATTGTTAAGTCTGACTAAAGAGAGTTGCCAGAGTCAGAGAAAACAGATCTCCCCATCAGAGTACTCTGCCTAAGTTTGTTTTCTTTTCTTTTCTTTTTCTTGGTTTTTTTTTTTTTTTTTTTTTTGAGTTGAAGTCTCACTCTTTTGCCCAGACTGGAGTACAGTGTCATGGTCACAGCTTACCACAGCCTGAATTTCCGGGGCTCAGGCAACCTTCTGCCTCAGCCTCCAGAGTAGCTGGGACTACAGGCACACACCACCATGCACAGTTCATTTTCATCTCATTTATTTATTTATTTTATTTTTATTTATTGAGTTGGAGTCTCACTCTGTCACCCAGACTGGAGGGCAGTGGCCGCTCCCAGCCCCTGCAGCCTCGACCTGCTGGGCTCCGGCGATCCTTCCACCTCAGCCTTCCAAGTAGCTGGAACTACAGGCGCACGCTACCACGTCCAGCTAATTTTTTGATTTATTGTAGAGATGAGGTCTCGCCTGCCCAGGCGGGTCTCGAACCCGCGGGCTCAGGCAATTCACTCACCTCAGCCTCCCAAAGGCAGGGGATTACAGACTGAGCCACCGAACCCGGCTCAGAGAGGGTTTTAAGTCTATATCTCCTCTAGACAGAAAAATCATGTGCCCAGTGTGTTAGAAGAACAGCAAGCACGGTGTGGGCATGCCAGGGGAGGGGAGGGTCAAGGAGAGAGAGCGCAAATAACAAGTATAAAAACTGACTTTGGCTTTATTGGAGCTGGAAAATGATAGCCCAAAATATGGTGCTTTGGCCTGCTGAGTGCTTTAAACTAAAGGAGATTAAAAGCCCTCAGAAGCAAAGTCTCTCTGACCTCCTGCCCTTCTGTCTCTGTCCTCTCCTTCTCCCTCGAAGTGAGTCAGAGAAACCAAAATTCCTCTTCTCTCAAGGCGGGTCATAGAAACTAGAGTTTCTCTCCCCCAAAGCCAATCATAAAACCTAGAAAGGTCATTCTTCCTTCTCCCTGGAAAGCCCTCATTCCAGAACGACCTTGCCTCATACCCAGGAGGAAGGAATGCTACACAGAGAGGTCAAAAAGATCTGAACAGACAGGCCTTGCTGGGTTTCCACCTCAGTCTGTTGCCGTTAGATCATACCCTTTTGTCCAATCATGTTTCTACACAGCTGTCCATTCTTCACTGAACCTAAGCATAAAAACAGACAGTTTTCCTTGGGTCTTTTGGTCTTTATTTCTGAAACCTCCTGTGTTACATAAAATTTTGACTAAGTATATTTATTATGCTTTTCTCTTGTTAGCTTTTCTTTTGATATAGGAGTGCCAGCTGTAACCTTTATGATGAGTAAGAAAAGGTATCACACCTTTCTGCCCCTACTGAGTTTTTGGAAGGATTTAAGTAGAGTCATGATATGACTTGAGTTAACATTTAACAGACTCACTCTGGCTGCTGTGTTAAGAACAGGCATGGGAAGCCGGGCTCGGTGGCTCAGCCTGTAATCCCGAGCTTTGGGAGGCTGAGGTGAGTGGATTGCCTGAGCCTGCGGGTTCAAGACCCGTCTGGGCAGCGAGACCTCATCTCTACAATAAATCAAAAATCAGCCGGGCATGGTAGCGCGCGCCAGTAGTTCCAGCTACTTGGAAGGCTGAGGCGGAAGGATCGCCGGAGCCCAGCAGGTCGAGGCTGCGGTGGCCGGGAGCGGCCACTGCACTCCAGTCTGGGCGACAGAGTGAGACTCCAACTCAAAAAAAAAAAAAAAAAAAAGAATAGGCATAGGAGGTCGGGCGTAGTGGGATTACAGACTGAGCCACCGAGTCCGGCTGTAATTCTACACTTTATAATAGATTTCCCCATTTTCCCAATAAATTCAAAGTGAACATATAAATGAAGTTTTGAGTTTTGAAGCCATATACTCTAATACTGCATAATTGGCCAATATGACTTTCATGTTTGTATTGAGAAAATTTAGGCCTGGCGTGGTGGCTCATGTCTGTAATCCCAGCACTTTGGGAGGCTGAGGTGAGAGGATTGCCTGAACCTACAGGTTCAAGACCAGCCCTGGCAACTTGGTGAGACCTCATCTCTACAATCAATAAAAAATTAGCCGACCATGGTGGTATGTGCCTGTAGTTCCAGCTACTTGGAAAGCTGAGGCGGAAGGATCACCTGAGCCCAGCAGGTCGAGGCTGCAGTGACCGAGAGTATGCCACTGCCCTCCAGCCTGGGTGAGAGTGAGACTCACACACACACACACACACACACACACACACACACACACACACACACA
>NW_007248142.1:280444-283087 GCF_000164805.1 Carlito syrichta
CGCGCGCGCTACCACGCCTGGCTCATTTTTGATTTATTGTAGAGATGAGGTCTCGCCAATTTGCCCAGGCGGGTCTCAAACCCGCGTGCTCAGGCAATCCACTCACCTCAGCCTCCCAAAGGCGCGAGATTACAGGCTGAGCCACCGAGCCCAGCTGGAGGCCATTCTAAAATGGTTCTGCTCCCCCTCCAGACTTTAACAGTTCACTCTTATAGTCCTGAATTGTTGGTACCTATACTTTAGCCACCAGGTGACCAGCAGAGCCTTGTACAGAACTTAAGTTACAGCGGCATTTTACATTTAGATAGTGACATTTAGAGTAAAGAAAGTTTACAAGGCCTAAGACATCCTGCATTGCAAAAGTTATGCAAATCACAAGGTTTAGGATTACATTGATACTATATAGTTCAAAGAAAGGCAGTAAATAGGGATATACATCTCTAGACTTAGTCTGCAGGGAAGTCAAGGATCCCCTGAAGCTACTTACTGGGAGTGTATAGAAGACCAGGGACTCTCAGTAATGTGCTCAGGAATGTGCAGGAGTTGCTGCCATGCCCTTCTCTAGGGACTGTGGCAACATGGAGGAACATTAGTGGGTCTCTGTCTCAGTTCCAGCTACTTGGAAGGCTGAGGCGGAAGGATTGCCTGAGCCCAGCAGGTCGAGGCTGCAGTGGCCGTGATTCTACCACTGCACTCCAGCCTGTGTGACAGTGAGACTCCGACTCAAAAAGAGAGAGAGAGAATATTATGATGACTCAAATAGTGAAAAATAGTGAAAGCAGCAACATTGTTCCTATGTAGGATATGGCTTCTGCAGCTTAATTAATGGGTTGATAGTGTTGTTCAGGGTGATGATTTTACTGTCTAAGGGTCACAAAGGTAGACTGATATCTTAACTGATATCTTAACACATCACTCATAAAACCTGAATATTCATATATTTAAGTGTAGAATTCTTTGCACAAACGTGACACTTAATAGAGAGTTAATAAATATAATGATTTAATTATTTACTTTGTTCACAGTACAGCGCTAGGCATTATGGATATTTAAGATGAACAAAAATAGTCCGGCATGGTGACTCACGCCTGTAATTCCAGCATTTTGGGAGGCAGAGGCAAGAGGATTACCTGAGCTCAGTGGTTCGAGACCAGCCTGAGTGACATGGCGAGGCCTCATCTTTACAATAAATCAAAAAATCAGCCGGGCATGGTGGCACATGCCTGTGGTTCCAGCTACTTGGAAGGTTGAGGCAGAAGAATCACCTGAGCCCAGCAGGTCGAGGCTTCAGTGGCTGTGAGTGTGCCACTGCACTCCAGCCTGGGGGACAGAGTGAGACTCCAACTAAACAAAAAAGATGAACACAAATATTAATTTCCCTTAAGGAATTTAAAATAATTGAAAAAACAAAGTTTTTATTTTATTTTTTGAGACAAGATCTTGCTCTGTCATCCAGGCTAGAGTACAGTGGCACAATCATGGCTCAGTGCAGCCTCAGACTCCTCCAGGCTCAAGCAGTCCTGCTGCCTCAGCCTCCTGAGTAGCTGGGACTGCAGGCACATATCAATATCTGTTCAGGTTGGTCCTGAACTCCTAACCTCAAGCAATCCTGCTGTCTTGGCCTCACAAAACATTGGGATTACAGGCATGGGCCACCATTCCCAGCCCAAAGTCAAGCTTATATATTTGTTGTTTTTTGTTTTTGTTTTTGAGTTGGATTCTCACTCTGTCGCCCAGACTGGAGTGCAGTGGCCGCTCCCGGCCACCGCAGCTTTGACCTGCTGGGCTTCGGCAGGTCCTGATCCTTCCGCCTCAGTCTTCCGAGTAGCCGGAATTACAGGCGCGCGCTACCACGCCCGGCTAGTTTTTGATTTATGGTACAGATGAGGTCTCGCCAAGTTGCCCAGGCGGGTCTCAAACCCGCGGGCTCAGGCAATCCACTCACCTCAGGCTCCCAAAGTGCAAGATTACAGGCTGAGCCACCGAGCCCGGCTAAGTTTATATATTATATGAGGCTAGTATTGTGGTTAAGAGCATGGACTTTGAGATCTGGGTTTTAATCTTGACTGCTACTTACTAGCTGTGCTGCTTACACGGTCTTGCGCATGCAACATAACCTCTGTGACTGCCGGACGCGGTGGCTCACACCTGTAATCCCAGCACATTGGGAGGCGGAGGCAGAGAATTGCCCAAGTTCAGGGGTTCGAGAACAGCCTGAGCAACTTGGTGAGACTTCATCTCTACAATATATCCAAAAATTAGCCGGGTGTGGTAGTGTGCACCTGTAATTCCGGCTACTCGGAAGGCTGAGGCGGAAGGATCGCTGGAGCCCAGCAAGTCGAGGCTGCGGTGGCCGGGAGCGGCCACTGCACTCCAGTCTGGGCGACAGACTGAGACTCCAATTAAAAAAAAAAAAAAAAAAAAAAAAAAGAGTTGCCCTTCCTATAAAAAAGAGAACGATGAAGTTTGGAGTACGGTTTTTGGAGTAGGGTTTGGTCAGCAAATGAAAAAGAATCAGAGGGAACATCTTCAAGCGGGGTCCCCAACCTCTGGGCCTGTTTGGAACCAGCCTGCACAGAAGGAGGTGAGCAACCATGAACAAAGCTTCATCTCTATTTATAACCGCTTTCTTTTTTTTTTTTT
>NW_007248142.1:283156-284225 GCF_000164805.1 Carlito syrichta
CCGGCTAATTTTTTGATTTATTGTAGAGATGAGGTCTCGCCAAGTTGTCCGGGCGGGTCTTGAACCCGCGGGCTCAGGCAATCCACTCACCTCGGCCTCCCAAAGCGCGGGATGACAGGCTGAGCCTCCAAGCCCAGCTAATTTTTAAAAAATTTATTGTAGAAAAAAATTAAAAAATAAATTTATTGTAGAGACAATGTCTCACCAAGTTGCCTGGGCTGGTCTCAAACCTGCAGGCTCAGGCAATCCACTTGCCTTCATCTCCCAAAGTGCTGGGATTACAGGCTGAGCCACCGGGCCCACCCAGGGGTCACTGTCTTAAAGAATCTTACCTCTTTTTTTTTTTGAGTTGAAGTCTCACTCTGTCGCCCAGACTGGAATGCAGTGGACGCTCCCGGCCACCGCAGCCTCGACCTGCTGGGCTCTGGCGATCCTTCCGCCTCACCCTTCCAAGTAGCCGGAACTACAGGCGCGCGCTACCACGCCCAGCTAATTTTTGATTCATTGTAGAAATGAGGTCTCGCTGCCCAGGCGGGTCTCGATCCCACGGGCTCAGGCAATCTACTCACCCCATCCTCCCAAAAGCGCGAAATTACAGGCTGAGCCACCAAGCCCGGTGAGAATCTTACCTCTTAATATCAAACTGGCTACATGACATCAACAGTCATTTCTATTAATAACTATGCTAGACAATTTTTACTTGTTATTCATTTAATCTTCACGTTTATCATGAAAGGTCATCGTTACAGCATCTGCTCTAGATTTGAGGTGTTAATGAACCTGCCCTCAAAGTCTACCTTCTGATCTGCCTTTCTGGAAGGTCTCAGAGAGGAGCCAGATCCAGAGAGAAACCACTGTGAATAAGCAGCACATTACTAATTTCCTGCTCCTCCTTCTCCGTTGGTTTCCATGGCCTAAATCATGTCAGTGGCTTCTTGGGTAGTAAGCTCCTAAGGTTGCTTGTGCAAAAACTTGACCAGTGCCGGGCTCGGTGGCTCAGCCTGTAATCCTGCGCCTTTGGGAGGCTGAGGTGAGCGGATTGCCTGAGCCCGTGGGTTCGAGACCCGCC
>NW_007248142.1:284277-284676 GCF_000164805.1 Carlito syrichta
AGTGGCCACTGCACTCCAGTCTGGGCGACAGAGTGAGACTCCAACTCAAAAACAAACAAACAAACAAACAAAAAAAGCAAAACAAAACAAAAAAAACTTGACCAGTACCTGCCATGTGAATTATTGGTTGCACTCATAAAGTACCCCCTGGTTTCTACTCTTTAACTGTAAAATGAATGTCATATCTTCTTGTGTCACCATGATACTATGAGTATAAAAGAAAATAACCAATTGGAAAGACTGTAAAACAAAAGTTAAAAAGTTAGGCCAGGTACAGTGGCTCATGTCTATAGTCCTAGCACTTTGGGAGGCTGACGTGAGAGGATTGCCTGAGGCCACAGGTTCGAGACCATCCTGGGCAACTTGGTGAGACCTCATCTCTACAATAAATCAAAAAAT
>NW_007248142.1:285423-288382 GCF_000164805.1 Carlito syrichta
CTCCCGGCCACCGCAGCCTCGACCTGCTGGGCTCCGGCGATTCTTCCGCCTCAGCCTTCTGAGTAGCCAGAATTACAGGCATGCACAACCACGCCTGGCTGATTTTTTTTTAATTTATTGTAGAGATGAGGTGTCGCTGCCCAGGCGGGTCTCGAACTCGCAGGCTCAGGCAATCCACTCACCTCAGCCTCCCAAAGGCGCGGGATTACAGACTGAGTCACCGAGCCCGGCTAAGACATTTTTAAAGAGAAAATAGTCAGAATACATTTTTAGCACATATTATGTTTTCAACACTGTGCTAAGAAAAGCAACAAATACAGAACAACTATAAAACATTGCCCCTATACTCGAAAAGCTTGTAATCTGGTGCGGTAGAAGAAAATTACTAATGTAAATTGCAGCAGCCAACCAACATGTACATATTTTTCTTTACTGAAAATACTAAAACCAGATGACGCATTATCTCTGGGTAGTGAATGGAAGAAAAGAAGGAAACTTACATTGGCTAAGTGATTTCGCATGTGATGTTTTATTTAATCTTCTCAATCATTCATTGAATAAAGGATTGTTTTCTCCTTTTTTTTTTGAGTTGAAGTCTCACTCTGTCGCCCAAACTGGAGAGCAGTGGCCGCTCCCGGCCACCGCAGCCTCGATCTGCTGGGATCTGGCAATCCGTCCACCTCAGCCTTCCAAGCAGCTGGAACTACAGGCGCGCGCTACCACACCCGGCTAATTTTTGATTTATTGTAGAGATGAGGTCTCGCCAAGTTGCCCAGGCGGATCTCAAACCCACAGGCTCAGGCAATCCACTCACCTCAGCCTCCCAAAGGTGCAGGATTACAGGCTGAGCCACCAAGCCCGGCTGGATGAGATTTTCAAAACAGATATATTAAATGAGTTGTCCGTGGTAACATAACTATTAGAATAGAGATTACAATACTCATAATCAAGTCGAGCATGGTGGCTCAAGCCTATAATCCCAGCACTTTGGGAAGCCGAGGTGAGTGGATTGCCTGAGTCCAGGGGTTCGAGACCAGCCTGGGCAACTTAGCAAAATCTCATCTCTACAATAAATCAAAAAATTAGCCGAGTATATTAGTGCACGTTTGCAGTTCCAGCTACTTGGAAGGATTCCTGAGCCCAGCAGGTCGAGGCTGTGGTGGCCATGAGCATGCCACTGCACTCCAGCCTGGGCAATAGAGTGAGACTCTGACTCAAAAAAATAAGAAGAAAAAACTCTCATAATCAAATTCTAAATCTCTTACTGCTTTTACTATATTGAGTCCATCTTTAAGGCTTGTTACAGATATTGCAGATCTTTCTTCTTCTGGGCACAGAGTGGAATTGTACTTCCCACCCACTTGAATTTAATATGGCCACGTGACTTGCTCTGGCCAATGAAATGTGAGTGGATGTGATATACATCACTTCTGGCAGATGCCTGAAGAGCCAGTGCACATTCACCTTGTTTTCTCTTTTCTTTTGCTACAACATATAGCAATATCCCATATAGCAGCTGTTCAGTCTATGTTGGGTCCTGGGACGAAGACAACATAGATTATAGCCCCTATCCATTCTTCAATGGAAATGTAGAATGAGAAACAAAATGTTTTCATTTTAAGCACTAAGCCTTGAGGTGATTTATTTTAACAATTTTTTATACTGGCAAATGCTGACTCACTGGTACTAGAAATAAGGTGCTGCTCTCATTAAATGTCCAGTAAATCCTTTCATAAAATGACTTAGGGTATAGCTCTTCTACCAAAGCTTAATAGACCTAAATTACCCACAACTAAATCGAGAAAGAGGTTAAGTCTTGATAGAAGAAATTATAAGTGTAGGTATTGATACATGAAACTGACAGAAATAAAATGGATAAGAAGTTGACTGAATTTTGAAACCATGAACCTGGGTTAAGAAATTTGTTGACTATTTGAGATTGAAAAATTACACCTGGTTTCTTAATCATCTGTAGGCAATAAGCAAGTTGTAAAACCTGCTCAGTAATCCAGTGTCCTGTAGAAAATCAGTATGTCACCCCCAAAATATGCCGCTCTGGCAGAAGGATTATTTTGAGCCGGAGACAGTTGAGAAAAAGCAAACTTGAGAAACGAGCTCTCTTCCTTCCCCCATCTGCCTAAAAACAGGACATTAATTTTTCCTGTGAAAATTCACCTCCCTTTTCCTTATCAGGAAGGGAAGAACAACCCCTAGTGCCAGAGATGGAAATGGCAATACAGAGATGGAACAGGAAGAGTCTACATAAGCAAACCTTGCTACTTATCCCAATCAGCCCTTAGTATCCTTCATCTTTTTACTGTCCCACAATTTGCCACCTTGGAGTAAGTCCAGAAACCCCTTTCCTTTGTCTTGTCACTTCTCTACAAGTTTATTATTCTTTGTTGAAATGATATAAAAGCCTCAAAGCCTAGCTGCTTTTCGGAGGAATTTTCTCTTTTCTATAGACTGACCCCCACCCACCATGCCATGCAAATCTTATAACATCAAATAAAATTTGGATGTTTTTCTTCTGTTAATCTGTCATTTGTCAATCTCCTTTGCAGGCCCTTAGCTAAAGAACCTAGGAAAAGGCCAGGTGTAGGGGTTCACACCTGTAATCCCAGCCCTTTGGGAGGCCAAGGCGAGAGTACTGACGGAGTCCAAGAGTTTGAGACCAGCCTGGGCAACTTGGCAAGACCTCATCTCTAGAATAAATCAAAAAATTAGTCAGGCATGGTGGCGCATACTTGTAGTTCCAGCTACTTGGAAGGCTGAGGCAGCTGGATCACCTGAGCCTTGGAGATCAGTGCTGCAGTGGCCAAGATCGTGCCACTGCACTCCAGTCTGGGTGACAGAGTGAGACTCTGACTCAAAAAGAATGGGATAGGGGCCGGGCTTGGTGGCTCAGCCTGTAATCCCGCGCCTTTGGGAGGCTGAGGTGAGTGGATTGCCTGAGCCC
>NW_007248142.1:288513-293662 GCF_000164805.1 Carlito syrichta
GAGACTCCAACTCAAAAAAAAAAAAAAAAGAATGAGACAGGGTTCACATAAATTACATTCCTGTGCTTTGTTTGATAGATATAAGGGACTGATCTAAATACATAGATCGAAATGGAAAAAATCTTGTTACAGTAATGTCATTGAATTTTCAAAACTCCTTTTATGTGTTGGGCCAAAAGTTACATAATAATCTATCTTTTAAAATTATTCACATGATCTGTCAACTAATAACTCAATTAGATCATATTTCAATGACAGCAAAGAATTGAAATCACCATATTTACTAAATTTTTTTTTGAGTTGGAATCTCACTCTGTTGGCCAGACTGGAGTGCAGTGGCCGCTCCCGGTCACCGCAGCCTCGACCTGCTGGGCTCCGGCGATCCTTCCGCCTCAGCCTTCCGAGTAGCTGGAACTACAGGCGCGCACTACCACGCCCGGCTGATTTTTGATTTATTGTGGAGATGAGGTCTTGCCAAGTTGCCCAGGCGGGTCTCGAACTGGCGCGTTCAGGCAATCCACTCACCTCAGCCTCCCAAAGGCATGGGATTACAGGCTGAGCCACCGAGCCCGGCTTTCAACCAACTTTTAAATTTTTTTTTTATCTTTTGGCTATTTTTGCTTTTGGAGAGGTATCTACACCCTAGGATAATGCCCTCATTGGATGATTTAGAGGAGTGTCAGAGATAAGCCGTTCTTTCACAAGGCTTCAAGAGGCAGTTGTTTTTTTTTGAGTTGGAGTCTCACTCTGTCGCCCAGCCCAGACTGGAGTGCAGTGGCCGCTCCCGGCCACCACAGCCTCGACCTGCTGGGCTCCGGTGATCCTTCCGCCTCAGCCTTCCAAGTAGCTGGAATTACAGGCATGCGCTACCACGCCCAGCTGATTTTTTGATTTATTGTAGAGATGAGGTCTTGCTGCCCAGGCGAGTCTTGAACCTGCAGGCTCAGGCAATCCACTCACCTCAGCCTCCCAAAGGCGCGGGATTACAGGCTGAGCCACTGAGCCCGGCTAAGAGGCAGTTTTGAAAGAGGAGGTGACTGACTGATTCTCTCCTTCACCCCCAGCAGCTTTGGGAAAGTTTATTTGGATGTTGCCCTTCTGAATCATCTTAAGACTATCCGTACCATTGTGGTTGGTTGAATAATAGCTTCCAAGCTGTCCACATCCCAATCCCCAGAACCCATTAATGTTGTTTTATGTGGCGGAAAAAAAACTTTGCAGAAAGGATTAAGTTAAGGATCTTGAGATGGGAGATTATCCTGGATTATCTGAGCAAGCTCGGTGTAATCAGAGTCCTTATAAGAGAGAAGTGGGAGATCAGAGGAACATGTGATGTGGTCATGGAGACAGAAAAATCTGCAGATGCTGCTGAGTTTGTGGTAATGTTACAGCAGCAATGTTACACACACCCATGTGTCTCTTGGGAAGGCTTTTATACTTCAGGGGTAGACATATGTGGTCATAGAGACAATGTGGAACTCACTGTTCTTTTGGTAGATACACAATTTTTCTGATTTTTAAAAAAAGGAGCTAGGACACCTTAGCTTTTATTTAAATCATCTCCATCTGCCACACATTCCAGAAGGCTAACTGATGGGGAGACATTTCATGAGCACACCCGATTTTCTGTGAGATTACAACCTGCTCAGGTTTCACAGCCCTCAGGCCTCCTGTGCTGGCTCAGCCTGTAATCCCGCGCCTTTGGGAGGCCAAGGTGAGTGGATTGCCTGAGCCCGTGGGTTCGAGACCCGCCTGGGCAACTTGGCGAGACCTCATCTCCAAAATAAATCAAAAAAACTAGGCGGGCGTGGCAGCGCGCGCCTGTAGTTCCAGCGACTTGGAAGGCTGAGACAGAAGGATCGCCGGAGCCCAGCAGGTCGTGGCTGCGGTGACCGGGAGCGGCCACTGCACTCCAGTCTGGGCGACAGAGTGAGACTCCAACTCAAAAAAAAAAAAAAAGAGTTTTGTACTTTGGGTCTCGGTCTCTTCATTTTTCAGTTGAAGAGAACAGAGTACATGATTTCTAAAGACATTTTCGATTCTAAAAAATGATAATTCTGTTTTCTGCCATTATGGGCAGTTCTTGAACGTTATCCAGGATTCCGAAAATGGTCTTCACTGTACCTTCTAAGAACTAAAGAGTGCCGGGTTGTCGCTCCCTTGGAACACTAACATGACAGGCTTTCTCTGATTAGAGATTCTAGTCACAGGATAGATTCTTACTTAGGATGGTGACTTTCTTTCTTCTTCTTTTTTTTTTTTTAAGTCAGAGTCTCACTCTATCGCCCAGGCTGGATTGCAGTGAGACACTGCTCCCAGCCACCGCAGCCTCGACCTGCTGGGCTCAGGCGATCCTCCTGCCTCAGCCTTGCAAATAGCTGGAGTCACAGGTGCGTGCTACCATGCCTGGCTAATTTTTGATTTATTGTAGAGACAAGAGCCCACTAAGTTGTCCATGCTGGTCTCAAACCCCTGGGCTCAGGTAATCCCCTCGCCTCAGCCTCCCAAAGTGCTGGAATTACAGACTTGAGCCACCTAACCAGCAAGAAGGTGACTTTCCAACACGGAAATTCCATGTGTACATTCCTATTCAAATTACTTGGCTGGGCGTGGTGGCTCAGCCTGTAATCCCAGCACTTTGGGAGACTGAGGCAGGAGGATCACTTGAGCCCCGGGTTTAAAGACCAACCTAGGCAACATAGAGACCATTTTGTAGCGAACTTATCTCTACAAAAATAATTAATTAATTAATTAATTAAAAAATTAGCTGAGTGTGGTGGCGCGTGTCTGTAATCCCAGCTGCTGGTGAAGCTGTGATGGAAGGATTGCCTGGAGGTTGAGGCTGTGGTGAGCTGTGATCGTGCCACTACACTCACACCTGGGGGACAGAGTGACACCCTGAGTCAAAAAGATAGAAACGAGATCACAAGATGTATAGGACAAATGATGGGAAGCAGAAAACAGGAAAATAGAGGAAAATGACTTCAGTTCCAGAGAGGGCATAAGGTATTTCCTCTGACTAGAACATTCCTCCCACACCTCGCCCCTCTACCTGTATCATTCTTGAATATTCTTCTGCATCTCTTCTGAAAACGCTCGCTTCCGCTTCAAGACTAGGTGAGGTGCCCCTGACCAAACTCTCCTTTGTTACATTCATGCCACTCATAGCCCTGTGTTCGATATTGCTTTTCCTGGCTGAGCTCCGGCGGAGGGTGTGGTTCTCACGCTCATCCAGTGCTGTCCGCAGTACCCTGCCACGTGATAGGTGCCCAAGAGAGGTGTACTTAACAAGGTGGCTCCAGTTACCCTCCCATCTCAGTGCTTGTAGAGCATTTCTCTCCCCTACCAATCAGCCCTGTCACTATGCTTTGTGATGGAAAAGAGGGAAACAGGAGTAAGAGAAAATGTACCCCACTGGTTTTGCCAAAACCATCACCTGTTAGATAAATTGCCGAGGGGGACAATACTAGTAGAAGACCTTCCTTTATTTATTTATTTATTTAGAGTGGGAGTCTCACTTTGTCACCCAAGCTGGAGTGCATGGCATGCTCACCTCCACCACAGACTTGACCTGCTGGGCTCAGGTGATCCTTGCACCTCAGCCTCCCAAATAGCTGGAACTCCAGACATGCGCCATCACGCATGACTAATTTTTTTTATTTATTGTAGAGATCCCATCTCACCAAGTTGCCCAGGCTGGTCTCGAACCCCTGGGCTCAGGCCATCCTCTCACCTCGGCCTCTCAAAGTACTGGGATTACAGGCATGAGCCACCATGCCCAGCTTTTAGATTTTATTTCTTTTCTTTTCTTTTCTTTTTTTTTGAGTTGGCGTCTCACTCTGTTGCCCAGACTGGAGGGCAGTGGCACGCTCCCGGCCACTGCAGCCTCGACCTGCTGGGCTCCAGCGATCCTTCCGCCTCAGCCTTCCAAGTAGCTGGAAATTTTATTTCTTTTCAAGACAAGTTTTTATTTTGTGGCCCAGGCTGGAGTGTAGTGGCACAATCACAGCTCACTACAACCTCAACCTCTCCTGGGTTCAAGCGATCCTCCTGCCTCAGCCTCCAAAATAGCTGGGACTACAGGCGCACACCAACACACCTAGATGATTTTTAAATTTTTTGTAGAGATGAGACCTCACTATGTTGCCCAGGATGGTCTTGAACTCTTGACTTCAAATGGTCCTCCCTCCTTGTCCTCCCAAAGCACAGGGATTACAGACATGAACCACCACACCCGGTTTATTTTATTTTATTTATTTATTTATTTATTTATTTATTTATTTTTCAGTCGGAGTCTCACTCTGTCGCCCAGACTGGAGTGCAGCGGCCGCGACCTGCTGGGCTCCTGCAATCCTTTCGCCTCGGCCTTCCGAGTAGCTGGAACTACAGGTGCACACGTTACCATGATTTATTGTAGAGATGAGGTCTCGCCAAGTTGCCCAGGCGGGTCTCAAACCTGCGGGCTCAGGCAATCCACTCACCTCGGCCTCCCAAGGCGCGGGATTACAGACTGAGCCACCGAACCCGGCTAAAAACCAATTTTTTTAAGGCAGAAGACACCACTGTGTAATCTTGTCTTTGACCAGAAGGTGTCACTTTCTTGCCTAGGTACAAGTAGCCTCCGCCTTTACTGGGACTGGGAAAAGAGAAAGTTGCAGTTGTAATATAAATACACTTTGATACCTCATGCTACATATGTATTTTTCTAGCAGAAACTTTGATAGGGTGACTAATAAAACTTTAAAGCATAAAAGCATATGCGGTAAAATTCTATAATGAAAGTATGAGTTTGGGGGGAGACAATGTAAAAATTGTTACTGTTAAAGAGTGTACTTGTGTATACATACAGGGGGTGCCAAAAAAATGTATAAGCATTTTAAGTATGACGTTCACTCAAAAGATGACATTAGTCAGTGAATGCTAGTGTCACCAGTGACAGGCAGGACAATCAAGGAGAATAGGGCCTAGAGCATGGTGGGAAGGATAAACCCTTGACAAAACTTTCCTGTCCCTGGTATCTTTTTTCTGCTTTTCCTCAGCTCTTTTATATGTTGCCTTATTTATCCTACTTTTTAAAAATCCCTCTTCTTAGCCGGGCTCAGTGGCTCAGCCTGTAATCCTGCGCCTTTGGGAGGCCGAGGTGAGTGGA
>NW_007248142.1:293715-298125 GCF_000164805.1 Carlito syrichta
ACTCCAGTCTGGGTGACTGAGTGAGACTCCAACTCAAAAAAAAAAAAAAAATCCCTCTTCTTTTAGTATTTATAGTTTCCCAACTGTGTTCCTTTTTACAACTGTTCCATCAAGGAACTTGAGAGACAATAAAAAGTTATCAACATAGTAGAAACTATGAAGATAGAAAAACAGTGGGCTGTTTCTGGGTAGGGGCAGGACTGCTATGCTTGTACACTGACATCATTCTTTTTTTTTATTTGGAGTCTCACTCCGTCATCTAGGCTAGAGTGCAATGGCAAGCTCAAGGCCACACCAGTGTCGACCTGCTGGGTTCCTGCGATCCTTCCATCTCGGCCTTCCAAGTAGCCAGAACTACAGGCGCACGCTACCATGCCCAGTTAATTTTTAATTTATTATAGAGAAGAGCGCTTGCCAAGTTGCCCAGGCTGGTCTCGAACCTGCGGACTCAGGCAATCCACTTACCTTAGCCTCTCAAAGTGCTGCGATTACAGGCTGAGCCACCAAACTCGGCCGACATCATTCTTGACTAGGTTTTTTTTTTTTTTTTTTTGAGTTGGAGTCTCACTCTGTCGCCCAGACTGGAGTGCAGTGGCCGCTCCCGGCCACCGCAACCTCGCCTGCTGGGCTCCAGTGATCCTTCCGCCTCAGCCTTCCAAGTAGCCGGAATTATAGGCATGCGCTACCACGCCCGGCTGATTTTTTGATTTATTGTAGAGATGAGGTCTCACTGCCCTGGCGGGTCTCGAACCCGCGGGCTCAGGCAATCCACTCACCTCAGCCTCCCAAAGGCGTGGGATTACAGGCTGAGCCACCAAGCCCGGCTTGACTAGGTTTTATTACATAGGATTTACCCATGGCTTTATGGTCTAAGTCGCATGCTTCTTGCTTGAATGTGAACTAAGGTAGTGCCGTGGCTTTGTTGTCTAGGCTTCAGTTTCCTCTCCTATTTTCTAATTTCTCTCTCACCCCAAGTTATTCTCCTTTCTATTCAATTCCTCCTTAATGGACATTGATGTCTTAGCTTCCAAGTCCCAGGCGGATCCTTAGCCTGAGCACCCAGGAGGGCCCTGGTGACATTGATGTCTTAAATGACAGCTATCTAAACAGACACCTCAGATACTGTTCCACATTGCAGGTTGAAGAGGAAGGACAGAGGAGGAAATAAAGGCCAGAGAGATTAAGTTGGTGCCTAATGGTCGTTTCCTATTATTTATGTCACAGTTACTATAGGACATAGATTTTGAGACCTCTGATCTAAAATACACAAAGGTTCCCAGTGATTGTCTTTTTACATTTGACCTTGGTTAATATGTGATATGGGATGGGGCATGGTGGCTCATGCCTGTAATCTCTGCACTTTGAGAGGCCGAGGCAGGAAGATTTCTTGAACCCAGGGGTTTGAGACCAGAGGCCACAAAGCAAGACTGCATCTCTACAAAAAAGAAAAAAAATTAGGCCGAGCAGGGTGGCCCATTCATGTAATCCCAGCACTTTGGGAGGTGGAGGCAAGAGATTACCTGAGCCCAGGGGTTTGAGACCAGCCTAGGCAACATGGCAAGACCTTGTGTCTACAACAGATGAAAAATTAGCCGGGCATGGTGGTGCACTCCTGTGGTTCCAAGTACTTGGAAGGCTAAGGTGGAAGGATCGCCTGAGCCCAGCAGGTCAGTGCCACAGCATGCCACTGCATGCCACTGTGCTCCAGCGTGGACAACAGAGTGAGAGAGACTCTGACTTTAAAAAAAAAAATTAAACCGTACTCAGTGGCTCAGCCTGTAATCCCAGAGCTTTGGGAGGCTGAGGTGAGTGGATTTCCTGAGCCCACGGGTTCAAGACCCGCCCGGGCAACTTGGCAAGACCTCATCTCTACAATAAATCAAAAATTAGCCTGGCGTGGTAGCGCGCACCTGTAGTTCCAGCTACTTGGAAGGCTGAGGTGGAAGGATCACCAGAGTCCAGCAGGTCGAGGCTGTGGTGGCCGGGAGCAGCCACTGCACTACAGTCTGGGCTACAAAGTGAGACTCAACTCCAAAAAAAAAAATTAGCTGGGTTTGGTGGCAGGCACCTGTAGTCCCAGCCACTTGGGAGGCTGAGGTGAAAGGATCGCTTGAGTCCAGGAGATTGAGACTGCAGTGAGCTGTGATGGTGCCACTGCACCCCAGCCTGAGTGACAGAGTGAGACTCTGATTAAAAAAAAAGTGATATCTGTTTCACTAATTAAATAAATCATATTGAGCACATACTACATGGCATAGAAGAGTCCAAGATGATAGTATGATTCCTGCCCTCAAAGGTCTATAGTTAAGTAGGAAGCATTATGAGGACAAACACAAAGTAGAAGAGATATGAGCAATGCAAAAGGTGGAGTTGAGGTGCTAACAGAATTGAGAAGTTGAAGGGATACTTCTAGCTTTAAAGATCAAGGATGCGGCTGAGCATGGTGGTTTATCCCTGTAATCCCAGCACCTAGGGAGGCCTAGGCAAGAGGATCACTTAAGACCAGGACTTCAAGACAAGCTCAGGCAACAGAGTGAGTCCCCATCTGTACAAATAAAAAATGAACAAGGCCAGGAGTGGTGGCTCAAGTCTGTAATCCCAGCATTTTGGGAGGTGGAGGTGAGAGGACTACCTGAGCCCAGGGATTGGAGACCAGTCTAGGCAACTTGGTGAGACCTCATCTCTACAATAAATAAAAAAATTAGTAGGACGTGGTAGCACATTCCTGTGGTTCCAGTTACTTGGAAGGCTGAGGCGGGAGGATCACCTGAGCCTAGCAGGTCAAGGCTGTGGTGGCTGTGAGTATGCCACTGCACTCCAGCCTGGGCAACGGAGTGAGACTTCAACTCAAAAAAAATAAAATAAAATAAATGAACAACAAAATTAGCTGGTGTTGCGTGCCTGTAGTCCCAACTGCTCTGGAGGCCAAGGCAGGAAGATTACTTGAGTCCAGGAGTTAGAGGCTGCAATGAGCTGTGATCACACCACTGCACTCCAGCCTGGGTGCCAGAGTGAGATCCTATCTCAAAAAAAAAAAAAAAACAAAGAAGATGCTCAAGGATGTTCTTGAGGAGGAGGTGGGACTTGAGTTGGGTCTGGCAGAAAAGAAAACAATAGCTGGGATTTTAAGATGGAGGGGAGGAAAAGTGGAGGCAACCTTCACTGTTGGACAACCTGTATCTTCTCAGTTGTGTTTATTCAACAAATGTTATAAAACATCTGTGTTGATCCTGACAATGTGGTAACGGTGGGAAAGCAAATGATGACCCCGTCACAATCTGTCTTAAGATGTTTACAGTCTAGATGTGTATTGGCCTTCTATTGCCACTCTAAGAGATTATCACACTTTTAGCAGCTTAAGACAATATCCATTTATTTTCTCCTAGTTCTGTAGGCTGGGAGTCTGTGCTGAGCTTAGCTGGTTTCACTGTTCCAGGTCTCATGAGACTGACATCAAGGTGCCAGGCAGCCTGGACCCTTCTCTGGGATGTCTCGAGGACAGTCTGGTTTCAAACTCCTTCAAGTTACTGGCAGAATTGGGTGTCTTGCAGCTGTAGTTTGAGGTTCCTTCTTCCTTGCTGCCAGCGTTCCGGGTCATGGTGCCCCATTCATCTTCAAAGGCAGCACCAGCCTGGAAGTCCTGCTCACATTTTGAAGCTCTCTGGCTTCCGTTCTTCTGTCTCCAAATGGAGAACGTTCTCCACTTTTTTTTTTTTTTGAGTCGGAGTCTCACTCTTTTTCGCCCAGGCTAGAGTGCAGTGGCACACTCACGGCCACCGCAGCCTCTACCTGCTGAGCTCAGGCGATCCTTTCACTTCAGCCTTTCAAGTAGCTGGAACTATAGGTGCATGCCACCATGACTGGCTAATTTTTTGATTTATTGTAGAGACGAGGTCTCACCAACTTGCCCAGTTTGGTCTCGAACCTCTGAGCTCAGGTAATCCTCCTGCCTTAGCCTCCCAAAGTGCTGGGATTACAGGCATGACCCAAAACTGGGCCCACCCAGATAACCTAGGATGGTCTCCCTATACTAAGGTTTGTAAATGTAATAATATCTGCAAAGTTCTAAGATATCATATTCACAGGTTGTAGGGATTAGGGCATGAATGTCTTGAGGAAGGGAGTGTGTTCTATTCACCAAAAGATGAGATTAGGTGAGAGAATTACAACACAGAATGATTAGTCCTCTGATAGGGATAAGCATACCATCCTATGGGACATTAGAAAGCACTTTTGGCCGGGTTCAGTGGCTCAGCCTGTAATCCCAGCGCTTTGGGAGGCCGAGGTGAGTGAATTGCCTGAGCCCATGGGTTCGAGACCCGTCCAGGCACCTTGGCAAAACCTCATCTCTACAATAAATCAAAAAATTAGCCGGGCGTGGTAGCGTGCGCCTGTAGTTCCAGCTACTTG
>NW_007248143.1:0-1339 GCF_000164805.1 Carlito syrichta
CGGGGCCATGTAATGTTCTGTATATGAGGACTCCCATTCCCCAGAATTATGTTTGGAAACCCTGATTCTTGTTTTGCCATTACCAATATATCATGTAGATATTGTGTTGGAGGAAACGTGCAAAAAAGGTTTCTTAATTCTCCTTAGCTAGAGATCATGTAGATTCTGCATATGAGGACTGGTATTACCTATGTTCCAGCTTCTAAATCCTGGTTCTTGTTTAGCCCACAGCATATGGCCTGTTGATTTTAAGGACTGAGGACTGCTATAACCCCGAATCCTATTCTTCCTTGCAAAGGGGCTGTTTACTTTTCTGTATATTAGGATTCTCATAAGATACATCCTGATTCGAAACTCTGATTCATTTTAGGATATTCCAAGATGCTCTGTAGATTTCTGAGATTGAGGACTAGTGTAACCCAGATTCCTTATTCTTTCTTAGCAAAAGGTCATGTAGTTGTCTGTAAATAAGGACTCCATTTTCCAGATTCATGCTAGAAAACACCATGATTCATGTTTAGCCCATAGCAAGATGACCTTAAGCTTTTATGGGATTGAGGACACGAGTAACGCAGATTCCTTATTCTTACTTAGCAATAGGCAGTGAAGTTTCCTGTATGTGAGGTCTCCCATTACCCAGATTCCTACTTCAAAACCTGATTCGTGATTATGTGTTAGGAAGACGGCCTGTAGTTTTTGAGATTGAGGACTCATATAAGGAAGATTCATTATACTTCCTTAGCAATATGACGTGTAGTTTCCTGTATATGACGACCCCCATTACCCAGCTCCCTTCTTCAATCTGCAGGATGCCGAGACAGTTCCTGGTGACAGAGAATTCCAGTTTTTTTTTTTAATATCAAGAAAAAGACGTCCATAATGATCTTTGGGAACTGGAATCCAAGATTCCTGATTTCCCTTCACAAGACCTCCCCAAAATGTGGAATATTCCAAACCCCAAACCCCAATTCCTACCTACCCATCCACAAGAATTTTCTGTACTTTGAAGTCACGTGAATCGAGGAATTTTGTACCAGTATACCTTTTTATTCTGGAGAAAATGATTATGGTCGTAGATGTTCCCAGGAGACAAAAGGATTTGTAGGTCCAAATCCTTGATTACAACTAACAAAAGGACCAGAAAGATCCTGATATCTGTAATGACAGATTTAGTGTACCCACGGAGCAAGTAGCTGTGAAAATGTAGGGACCCAGAAGCCAAGATTGCTGATTAAACCTTATCAAGAGGCTCTGTAGATTCCGGAAAATGAGAATTCCTACAACCGGATTTCCTTTTATTCTCAGTTAGATGCCTGATTTTTCCTGTCGATTTGGATTC
>NW_007248143.1:1909-7861 GCF_000164805.1 Carlito syrichta
GAGGAACCGTGGAAAACAGATTTCTTCTCTTTTATTAGCAAGAGGCCATGTAGTTTCCTGTATATGAGGATTGCTATTACCCACCTTCATGCCTCAAATCCCTGATTCTTCTTTTGCCGTCAGCAAGATGCCCTGTAGATTTTCAGGACTGAGGACTCGTATAACCCAGATTCCTTTTTTTAGCAGCAGCTGTGCAGTTGCATGAATATGAGTATTCTTGTTTAGATCTTAGGAAGACGCCATATGCTTTTTTGGAGATTGAGAAAACATGTCACCCACCTTATTTATTCTTTCTTAGGAAAAGCCAGTGGATTTGCCTGTATATGAGGATTTCATTTCCCTAGTTTATTCTTCAAAAACCCAAATTCGAGTTTAGCCCTTAGGAAGAAACCCTGAAATTTTATTGGGATGGAGGACACGTGTAAACCAGATTCCTTATTCTCCTTTTGCAATAGAGAGTGCAGTTTCCTGAATATGAGGACTCCCATTTTCCAGATTCCTACTCCTAAAATCTGAATGGTGGTTTTCTCTTAGCTAGACGGTCTGTAGGTTTTTGGGATGGAGGCCTCGTGTAACCAAGAATCCTTATTCTTCCGTAGCAACAGGTCGTGTAGTTTTCTGTATAGGAGGACTCCGATCACTGAAATTCCTGCTTCATTCTCAGCAAGACGCCAAGATATTTCCTGGTGACCTAGAATTCCAGTTGCTTGGATATCAAGAGAAAGACTCCCATAAAGTTCTTGAGGTATTTGAACCCAAGATTCCTGGTCCCTTTTCCAAAGACACACTAAAAATATGGCGACATAGAAGCCCACATTGCTGATTAAACCTTATCAAAAGACTTTGTAGACTTAGGCGATTGAGAACTCCAAGAACTGGATTCCCTTTCCGTTCTAAGCAAGATGTCCAGAATTTCCCTGTCCATGTGGATTCCAAAACTCTGTGTACAAAAATGCAGATGCCCATATTTCTGCGAAATATGAGATGAAATCGAAGCCTTGATTCTTGTTTATACCACAGCTAGACACCCTGAGAATTTTTCGGATTGTGGACTAGTGTATCACAGATTCCTTATTCTTCTTTAGCAAGGGGCCATGGAATGTCCTGTATATGGGCACTCCTTTTCCCCAGGATCCTGTTTGGAAACCCTGATTCTTGTTTTGCCATTATCATGATGTCATGTAGATATTTTGACGGAGAAATCGTTTAAAAGAGGTTTCTTAGTTCCCCTTGGGAAGAGATTATTAGATTCTGCATTTGAAGACTGCTATTACCTATGTTCCAGCTTCTTAATCCTGATTCTTGTTTAGCCCACAGAAGATGGTTCTGTTGATATTTAGGACTGAGGACTACTATAACCCCGATTCTTTTTCTTCCTTGGCAAGGGTCTGTGTATTTTCCTGTATATTAGGACTCTCATTAGATACATCCAGCTTCGAAACTCTTATTTTTTTAGCTCTTTCCAAGATGCTCTGTAGATTTTTGGGATTGAGGACTCGTGTAACCCAGATTCCTTATTCTTTCTTAGTAAACGGTCATGTAGATGCCTGTAAATAAGGATTCCATTTCCCAGATTCATGCTTGAAAACATCATGATTCGTGTTTATCCCATAGGAAGAAGACCTGAAGTTTTTTTGGGATTGAGGACACGATTAATGCAGATTCCTTATTCTTTCTTAGCAATAGGCAGTGAAGTTTCCTGTATGTGAGGACTCCAATTACCCAGATTCCTACTTCAAAAACCTGATTCATGGTTACGTCTTAGGAAGACGGCCTGTAATTTTTGGGATTTAGGACTCATATAAGGAAGATTCCTTATACTTCCTTAGCAATATGAAGTATAGTTTCCTGTATATGACGATCTCCATTAACCAGCTTCCTGCTTCACTCTTCAGGATGCCAAGACAGTTCCTGGAGACTGAGAATTCTAGTTTTTTGGATATCAAGAGAAAGACGTCCATAATGTTCTTTGGTAACTAGAACCCAAGATTCCTGGTTCCCTTTCACAAGACCTCCCCCAAATTTGGAATCTTCCAAACCCAACATCCCAATTCCTACCTGCCCACCAACAAGAATTTTCTGTACTTTGAAGTCACCTGAATTGAGGAATTTTGTAAAAATATACTTTTGTTTCTGGGGAATATGATTATGGTTGTAGATATTCCCAGGAAACAAAAGGATTTGTAGGGCCAGATCCTTTATTACAACTAACAGGATGACAAGAAATTTCCTGTGCATCTCTAATGACAGATTTAATGTTTCCACGGAGAAAGTATCTCTGAAAAATGTAGGGACCCAGAAGCCCAGATTGCTGATTACACCGTATCAAGAGGCCCTGAATATTCCGGATAATGAGAACTCCTAGAACTGGATTTCCATTTGGTTCTCAGCTGATGCCCTGATTTTCCCTTTCGATGTGGATTCCAAACTCTACACAAAAAGACAGAAGCCCAGATATTTCCCAGGGTCGTGGAATTCATGATTCCTGGTTACTTTTAAAAATACGTGCTAAATATTTGGCAACTGTAAAACCCTTGTACCTCTCAAAATAAGAAGAGAAACACAAGGAGATGGATTACAAGGTCCACCATAAGGAAAGAGTTACATCCACATATGGCAAGAAGATTCCATTTGTCCTGAAATCTGGCCTTAGTTGTTCCGAGGAACATAACGGAATTGGAGTGCCTGATAGCCATTTAGAATTTTCAAGAGGACCAGAATGTTGCTGGAATCCTGAAATGACCGATTCTTAATGTCGGCATGATAAATTGCTCTGAAACATTTGGGGAGCTCGAAGCCCTCTTTCTTGTTTGTACCGTAGCAGAAACCCATGGAATTTTTTGGATTTAAGACTCGTACAACAAAGATTCTTTATTCAGGCTTAGTTGGAGGCCGTGTAGTGTCCTGTATGTGTGGACTCTCTTTCTCTAGATTCCTGTTTCTAAACTCTGATTCTTGTTTAGCCCTTAGTAAGATGCCATGTAGATATTTTGATAGAGGAACTGTGGAAAACAGATATCTTCTTTTTTCTTAGCAAGAGGCCGTGAAGTTTCCTGTTTATGTGGACTGCTATTACCCACATTCATGACTGGAATCCCTAAACCTTCTTTAGCCATCAGCAAGATATCCTGAAGCATTTCAGGACTGAGTAATCCTATAACCCAGATCCTTGTTTCTAGCAACAGACGTTCATTTGCCTGTATATGAGTACTCCCATGCCAAGATACATTCATTGAAACCCTGATGCTTGTTTAGACCTTAGGAATACGCCGTGTAGTTTTTTAGGGATTGAGAACACATGTCACCCAGATTCCTTATTCTTTCTTAGGATAAGTCCGTGCAGATGCCTGTATATGAGGATTTCATTTACCCAGATTATCCTTCAAAAACCCAAATTCGTATTTAGCCATTAGCAAGACACCCTGAAGATTTTTTGGGGATTGAGGACACGTGTAAACCACATTCCTTATGCTTCCTTAGCAATAGACAGTGCAGTTTCCTGTATATGAAGACTCCCATTATCCAGATTCCTACTCCCAAAACCCTTAGCAAGATGCTCTATAGGTGTTTGGGATGGAGGACTCGTGTAACCAAGATTCCTTATTCTACCGTAGCAACAGGTGGTGTAGTGTTCTGTATATGAGGACTCCCATTACCGAAATTCCTGCTTCATTCTCAACAAGACACCGAGACTTTTCATGGTGACCTAGAATTCCAGTTGCTTGGATATCAAGAGAAAGATTCCTATAAAATTCTTTTGGAATTGGATCTCAAGATTCCTGGTTCCCTTTTCAAAAGACAAACTAAAAATGTTGCGACATGGAAGCCCAGATTGCTGATTAAACCTTATCAGGAGACCTTGTAGATTTAGACGATTGAGATCTCCAAGAACCGGATTTCCTTTCCGTTCTCAGCCAGATGCCCTGATTTTCCCTGTCTGGTGGATTCCAAAACTCTGTATATAAAAATGCAGATGCCCAGATGTTTCCTAGGGATGTGGAATCCATGATTCATGGTTACATTTTAATAATTCGGACTAAATATTTGGCAAATTCTAAACCCTTGCTTGACCCCACTCCAAATAGAAGTACAATCGGAAATTTTAGGATTACCAAGTTCATCTTAAGAACACAGTAATATCCAAATACGGCAAGAAGATACTTTTGTTCCGAGAATCTGTCCTTAGTTGTTCCGAGAACCTAAGGGATTTTTACTACCAGATACCCATTTACAACTCTCAAGAGTACCAGCAGGTTGATGGAGTTCTGAAAAGACTGATTCATCATACCCAAAAGCCAAATATCTCTGAAACATGAGACGTGCTCAAAGCCCTGATTCTTGTTTGTCCCGTAGCAAGACACCCTGAGAATTTTTTGGATTGGGTACTAGTGTATCACAGATTCCTTATTCTTCCTTAGCGAGGGGCCATGAAATGTCCTGTATATGAGGACTCCATTTCCCGAGAACCCTCTTTTAAAACACTGATCTTGTTTATCCCTTAGCAAGATACTGTGTAAAACAAGGAACTGTGTAAAATACGTTTCTTATTGTACCTTACCAAGAGATAGTGTAGATTCTGTATATGAGGACTACTATTATCTATGTTGCAGCTTTAAAACCCTGATTTTGTTTAGTCCACAGCAGATGGCCTGTTGATTTTTTTGACTGAGGAGTGCTATAACCCTAATTCTTTTTCTTCCATGGTGAGGGGCCGTGTATTTTCCTGTATATTAGGACTCTCATAATATAGATCCTGCTTCGAAGCTATGATTATTTTTTAGCCCTTTCCAAGATGCCGTTTAGATTTTTGGGATTGAGGACTCGTGTAAGTCAGATTCCTTATTAATTCTTAGCAAAAGGTCATGTAGTTGCCTGTATATAAGGATTCGAATTCTACAGATTCATGCTTAAAACACGCTGATTCGTTTTTAGCCCATAGAAGACGACCCGAAATTTTCTTGCGATTGAGGACAGGAATAACGCAGATTCCTTGTTCCTACTTAGCAATAGGCAATGAAGTTTCCTGTATGTGAGGACTCCCATTACCCAGATTCCTACTTCAAAAATCTGATTCGTGGTTACCTCTTATGAAGACGGCCTGTATTTTTTGGGATTGAGGACTCATGTAAACAAGATTCCTTATACTTACTTAGCAATATGATGTGTAGTTTCCTGTATATAACGACACCCATTACCCAGCTTCCTGTTTCACTCTGCAGGATGCCGAGAAAGTTCCTGGTGACCGAGAATTCCAATTGTTTGGATATCAAGAGAAAGTCTTCCATAAGTTCTTTGGAAGCTGGAATCCAGGATTCTTGCTTCCCCTTCACAAGACCTCCTCAAAATGCGGAATCTTCAAAACCCAACATCTCAATTCCGACCTACCTGCCCACAAGAATTTTCTGTAGTGTGAGGTCACCTGAATCAAGGGATTTTATACCAATATGCCTTTTGCCTGGGGAACATGATTATGATGGTAGATGTTCCTAGGACACAAGAGGATTTGTAGGGCCAGATCCTAGATTACAACTAACAAGAGTACCAAAAGTTTCTGTGGATCTGTATTGACAGATTTAGCGTATCCACGGAGCAAGTAGCTCCGAAAAATATAGGGACCCAGAAGCCCAGATTGCTGATTAAACCTAATCAAGAGGCCCTATAGATTCCGGTTAATGAGAACTCCCAGAACCAGGTTTCCATTCCGTTTCAGTAAGATGCCCTGATCTTCCCTGTTGATGTGAATTCCAAACTCTATATACAAAAAGACAGATGTCCAGAAGATGTCTAGTTACGTGGAATCCATGATTCCTGTTACCTTTAAAAATACGTACTAAACATTTGGCAATTGCAAAACCCTTGTCCCCTCTCAAAATAAAAAGAGAAACAGAAGGGGAAGGAATACGTGGTTCACCTTAAGACCAGAATTACATCCACATATGGCAAGAAGATTCG
>NW_007248144.1:0-4635 GCF_000164805.1 Carlito syrichta
GATGTGACTTTTCATTTGAATCAGAATTGTGGCAGGTAATTTAAAATATGAGCCTAGCCCATAAAAGTTGCTATGTCTCTTTGGATGCATCTTGCACACGTGCCTCTCGAGTTCAGGACTTGGATACTCCAAATATTCTTCTTTTATTTTCAACTTTTAATGGACCTCATTTGAAGCTCAAGTATATTGAAGAATTACTTTTATAAGTCTTCTTATTAAACAAAACTCTATGCACATGAACTTTAATCTGCACCAACTGGTATGTTTCTTAAGGAACTGGAGGTAACTTCCAGTGCGTTCTGCAAAATTATGTATATCCTCATGGTTCACTGAATGTGTATCTTCATGGTTCACTGAATTTTGTTAATTGTACCAGAAATAAAACTTTTTACCTTTTACCAATTTCATTTTTGGCATCTCCTATCTATTCTTGTGTTCTATTTAATTACTCACAATTTATATATCAATTTCTTTAACCTAGATTTTCTCATTTGCCTATAAATGAGAAAACATATTTGCGTATATGTTCTTCTTTGAGATTTAGAATCCTCCCTATGCTTGACCTCTTCAGGTTTATTGTCACTAATTTAAGGTAGAGTATAAAATACATTTTTAAAAAAAGTTTATTCCTTTCTACACCGGCAAGCACAGATTTATGAAAGTACGAACAACCATTTCTTTCATGTAATAAGAAAAAGACAGCCCCACTATCATTTTTTTTTTTTTTGAGCTGGAGTCTCACTCTGTCGTCCAGACGTGCAGTGGCCGCTCCCGGCCACCGCAACCTCGACCTGCTGGGTTCTGGCGATCCTTCCACCTCAGCCTTCCAAGTAGCTGAAATTACAGGCGCGTGCTACCACGCCCAGCTAATTTTTTGATTTATTGTAGAGATGAGGTCTCGCTGCCCAGGCGGGTCTCGAACCCGCGGGCTCAGGCAATTCACTCACCTCAGCCTCCCAAAGGCACGGGATTACAGGCTGAGCCACCGAGCCCGGCTATCATTTTTTTTACATGTGAAAATTGATGCCACAGATTTATACAGTGTGTCTTTAAGTTTCAAATGAGTAGTATGCTTTTGTGTAAATCTTCCCTAATCTTGGAATAGAAATTTTTTAAACATTTGTTTCCTTAAACATAGGATGAATTAGAAATTATTCACTTTTGTAATTTTTTGCATTTATAAAGTTGAAAATTTAAAGAACTCATCAACATAGCAATCAGTTATTATAAATTAAATGGAACTTTATATCTTTAATTATACTCTGCAATTAAACATATGAAATTTCAGCTGTCTCAACAGTTAGTAAGCATGCACTAAAATACTAGCATTTTCTTGTACCTTAGAAAGACTATTCATATTTGAGTGAAGTACCACTACTAGGAAGTGGACTTGAGGATACAGGATATAAGGCAAACAACAATAATTCCATCAAGGCATGGCCATGGTTTTTGCTTATTTTATGTAGTTTGAAAGCAGAAAAAAGTTAAAAAAAAGTTGTTTATTCTGAATTGATAGACATTAAGTTGATAGATAAATAAACAAGAATCTCAATGGCTCTACATACTTTAAGAGAATCATGCAGTTATCACGAGAAGTCGGCATTCCCATCTGAGGGCAAATAAACTTGACATTTCAAGGCAACATTTTTAGTGTATGGTGTGTAACATGTAGAGTGATTCCAGAAAGTTGGGAATCATAGATCAATGTATTTTTAAACCCCATTTTTAATGTTTCTAGGCATCTTGAAACACTATTGTTTTGTTTTATAACGTATTTTTTATTTTAAAATTGTGGGGTATAGTTAAGGGTTAGTTATACAAATGTACATTCTTTAGGTGCCCTTGTTGATGAGGTGTGCCCCCCTTTACCCAGACAGATATCGACTACCATTAATCCCACCTCCCTTCCCCTCCCTGCCACTCCCCCATAGTTTTACGCCACTGTCAATCCTTTTCTTATAGTATTACGGTAGATGTTCAAGGTTCACTTATGAGTGAAAACATGTGATACTCAGAATTTTGTTTCTGTGAGAGATCACTCAGTATTATAGATTCTAGTTCCATACAGGTTGCTGTGAAATTCATGATATGCTCTTTTTTATGGCTGCATAGTATTCCATCGAGTGTGCCACATTTTTTTGATCCAGTCCTCTTTGGAGGAACAGCATGGTTGGTTCCATGATCTTCCTATTGTGAACAATGCAGTGATAAACATACGTGTGCAGGTATCTTTTTTATAGAGTGATTTGAGTTATTCAGGGTATATTCCCAGAATGGTGACTGCAGGGTCATATGGAAGGTTGATTTTTAGAGCTTTTAGGAATGCCACACTCTTTTCCACAGAGGCTGCACAGTTTGCACTCCCACCAACAGTGTAGAAGTGTTCCCTCTTCACCACATTCTCACCAGCATCTGTTGTTTTTTGAGTTATTGATAATGGCCATTCTGACTGGAGTTAGGTGGTATCTCAGTGTAGTATTAATTTGCATCTCCTTGATGATTAGTGAGGTTGAACCTTTCTTCATGTGTCTGTTGGCTGCTCGTACATCTTCTTTTAAGAAGTGTCTGTTCATCTCTTTCGCCCACTTTGTAATGGGGTTGTTTGTTTTCTTTCTTTTCAGCACATTTGAGTTCCTTGTAGATCCAAGATGTTAGGCCTTTGTCAGACATGGAGCTGGCAGATGCTTTTTCCCAGTCTGTGGGCTGTCTCCCTGCTCTCTTGATGGTTTCTTTGGCCTTGCAGAAGCTTGTCAGTTTAATGAGGTTCACTTGTCTATCCTATCTGTTATGGCCTGTGTATTTTGGGTTTTGTTCAGGAATTGGATGCCAGTTCCAATTTCCATAAGGGTGTGTCCTGCATTTTCTAAGGTTCTTATAGTTTAAGGTTTTACATCTGATCCATTTAGAGTTAATTTTTGTGTAAGGGGATAGGGAGGGGTCCTGTTTCAATCTTCTACATGTGGTTAGCCAGTTTTCCCAGCACCATTTACTGAATAGGTTCTCCTCTCCCCAGTTGTAGGTGGTGGAGGCTTTGTCGAAAATGAGTTGGTTGAGAAGTTGAGGTTTTTCTTCTGGAATCTCAATTCTATTCCATTGGTCTATATGCCTGTTCCTGTACCAATACCAAGCTGTTTTGATTATTGTAGTTTTATAGTAAAGTTTGAAGTATTATTATGTGATACCCCTTGCTTTGTTTTTTTCCTGAGGATTGTTCTGGCTATTCTGTATCATTTGTGTTGCCATATGAATTCCTGTATTGTTTTTTCTAGGTCTGAGAAGAGTGTTGCTGGTAATTTGATGGGTATTGCATTAAATCTGTAGATTACCATAGGTAGGATGGACATCTTCACAATGTTGATTCTTCCAATCCATAAGCATGGGATATTTTTCCACTTGTTTGTGTCATCTTTTATTTCTGTGTGCAGTGTTTTGTGGTTTTCATTGTAAAGGTCTTCATGTTTCTGGTTAGGAAGATGCCAAGGTATTTCATTTTTTGTGTGGTTATTGTGAATGGAATTGTGCTTTTTATTTGGGTTTCTGTTTGTTTATTATTGGTGTAAAGAAATGCAATTGTCTTTTGCACATTTATTTTATACCCTGATCCTTTGGCAAAGACCTTTATCTGTATGGAGGTTTTTGACAGATTCTCTTGGGTTTTCAAAGTACACAATCATGTCATCTGCAAAGAGAGATAACTTGACCTCCTCTTTTCCTATCTGGATACGCCTGATTGCTTTCTCTTCTCTGATTGCTCTAGTCAGGACTTCCAATACTATATTGAACAGAAGGGGTGAGAATGGGCATCCTTGTCTTGTTCCAATTTTCAGGGGAAATGGTTCCAATTTTTGTCCGTTTAGAAATATGCTGACTGTGGGTTTTTCATAGATTGCTTTTACTATTTCGAGGTATGTTCTACATAGGCCTAGATGTTTGAGGGTTTTTATCAGAAGGGGTGCTGAATTTTATCAAAAGCTTTTTCAGCATCTAATTATATAATCATGTGGTTTTTGTATTGACTTCTGTTGATGTATTTAATTACATTTATGGTTTTATGAATGTTGAGGCAGCCTTGCATCCCAGGGATGAAACCTACTTAGTCATGACAGATGATTTTTGAGATGTGTTGTTGAATCTGGTTTGCTAGGATCTTGTTGAGAATTTTAGCATCTATGTTCATCAAAGATATTGGCCTGTAGTTCTCTTTCTTTGTTGGGTCTTTACACATTGTGTATCAATGTGATGTTAGCCTCATAAAATGATTTGGGAAGAGTTCCATCTTTCTCAATCACCTGGAATACCTTCAGTAGAATTGGTATCAGATCCTCCTTAAATGTCTTGTAGAATTCTGCTGGAAAGCCATGTGGTCCAGGGCCTTTTTTTTTTTTTTTTGTAGGTAGTTTTCTTATTACGCAGTCAATTTCCTTGATTGTTATTGGTCTATTTAAGGTCTCAATTTCCTCTTGTTTCAACTAGGCAGGTTGTGTGATGTCAGAAAGTCCTCCATTTCCTTAAGGTTTTCAAGTTTGTTTCCATGCAACTGTACATAGTAGTCTCTAATAATCTTTTGTATTTCTCCAGGGACAAATGTGATTTCATCTTTTGTTTTTCTGATTGTGCTTATTTGGGCTTTTTCTG
>NW_007248144.1:5006-9017 GCF_000164805.1 Carlito syrichta
TTCTTGTTTTATTGATTTTTTGTATTATCTTTTTGTCTTCTATGTCCTGGATTTGGGCTTTTATTTCGGTGATCTGGATTCTTCTGCTGAAGTTAGGATTTTGGTGGTCTTGCTTTTCCAGCTTTCTTAGGTGACTTGTTATGCTGTTAATTTGTGATCCTTCCATTTTCTTCATGTATGTTTGCAGAGATATGAATTCCCCTCTTACTACAGCTTGCATGGCATCCCAGAGATATCAGTAAGATGTTCCTTCATTTTCATTTGTTTCCAGATATCTTTTAATCTCTGTTTTGATTTCATCATTGACCCAGGTATTGTTTAGCATCATGCTGTTTAGTGTCCATATCTTTGTGGGTTTTGGGGGAACCTTGTTGGTGTTGATGTTTATTTTTATTCCACTGTAGTCCGAGAAGGGGTATGGTAAAATTTCGATCTTTCTAAATTTTCTTATGCTTGTTTTATGGCCAAGTATGTGTTCGATCTTAGGGTAAGTTCCATGTGGTGATGAGTAGAATGCATATTCTGTGGTCGTTGGATAGTGTTCTGTAGGTATCTTAATTCTTTTGGTCAAGAGTCACATTGAGGTTCCAGATCTTGTTGCTGATTTTTTGTCCTGATGATCTCTGGACAGGGGTTCTCTGTCTAGGATTGTGAGTGGGGTATTGAAGTCCCCAACTATGACAGTGTTAGAATTGATATCTTTTTTGAGTTTATGTAGAAGCTGCTTTATGAAAGTTGGCGCTCCTATGTTGGGTGCATACATGTTTAAGATGGATATTTCTTGTTGGTGGATTGAAACTTTTATCATTATGTAGTGGCCTTCTGTATCTTTTTAAATTTTTGATAGCTTAAGGGTGTTTTGTCTGAAATTAAGATCGCGACACTTTCTTTCTTTTGTGTTCCATTCGCCTGAAAGTTTGTTTCCCATCCTCTTACTTTGAGTCTGTGAGTGTCCTTTCTAGTGAGGTCAGTCTCTTGAAGGCAATAAATTGTTGCCTGGTGATATTTTATCCATTTTGCCATTCTATGTCTTTTCAGTGGTGCATTTAGTCCACTCGCATTTAGGCTAATTATTGAAATGCGAGAGTTGATCCCTGTCATAGGGTTCTTACAGAGTTCTTATTCCTGTTTGTTTGTTGTCTTTCTTTTGGTTTTGGAGTTGGCTCATGCGTGTTTTTAATCTTTTGCCTGTAGTCTTATGAAGAACGTTGTTGTTCTTTTTCCTTTTCTTCTGTGTTCAGTACTTTCTTAAGTGTTTCTTGTAGAGGTGGTCTGGTGGCAGTGTAGGTTCTTAGGGATTGGATATCTGGGAAAGATTTCAATTCTCCCTCACTGATGAAGCTTAGTTTGGCTGGGTAGGTCATTCTTAATTGACATTGTTTATATTTGAGAACTTTAAAGATTGGGTTCCAAGCTCTCCTAACCTGGAGGGATTCTGTAGATAAATCTGCTGCTATTCTAATTGGTCTTCCCTGGTAGGTAATCTGATCTTTTTCTTTGCTGCCTTTAGGATTTTTTCTTTTATAGCCACTTTGTTATGCGAATTGTTATGTGTCTGGGAGTTTGGTCTTCTCTTTTGTTGTCTTGCAGGAATTCTCTGAATCTCTTGTGCTTGAATTTTTGCATCACTGATGAGATGAGGGACGTTTTCTTGAATGATTTCATGAAATGTTTGTTCCAGTGTGGCCTCTGACTCTCTCTCTGCCTCAGGAAGGCCAATTTCTCTTAAATTGTATCTCTTGAAGTAATCATTCATCTTTGAAGGTTTTATTCAGTCTTTTTAAGCTTCTTTTCTATGTTTTTGACAGTTTGGGTTAGTTCTGTATTTTGGTCTTCAACCTCTGAGATTCTTTCTTCTGCTTGGCTAATTCTGCTTTCCATGCTTATTAGTTTGTTATTTATTTCCATCACAGTATTCTTTACTGCTGTTGTTTCTGTCATCAGCTCCTTCCGTTTTCCTTTTGTCTCTCCTCAATTTTTTTTACTCTCTCTACTAATGTCTTGATGTCTGAGTTTGTTGCATGTGACCAGTCATTCTGGGGGCTCTTCATTGTTTGTGTTCTGAAGTCTGTTTTCTCAGTGTCTGACCGCCCAGTGGTCTGTGTGAGCCCTATATTCTTCTTTTGGTTTTTCTTCATTTGTGCAGGTTTTTCCTCCCTATTTTTACCTTCCCTCCACTTCCCCATTTTCTTTAATTCCGCTATTCAGGGGTGGAGGGATTGCGTTACTTCTGTTTGTTCAATCTCCTATTCTTTGTAATGTATTTCCTCTTGCTTTGTTCAGTTCTGGAGTTACACTGTCGGAGGCAGTCCTTTTTGCAGTTTCGAGATTTAATTAAGGGGGAAGCTATGATTCAAAATCTCTCTGCAGACCCTGGTATCCGCCAACAGGTGTATGGATAGTCTGAAACCCACTTCCCATTGCCTTGGAATCTGTCCATGCAGTGGGGTTGTAGGTTTACTCCCTGAAAGCAATATGAGGTTAACAGAAGGAAGAGAATGGAGCAGGCAGTGAGGGAAAGAAGGGAGTGGGGAGAGAGAGGAGTAAGAGGGAAAACAGATGAGTGTACTGACTAGAAAGTGAAAAGAGAAATACTGAAACAAATAGAAAGAAAAACACTAACCACATCTAAAAACGAACCAACAACCATATAAAAAACTAAAACATACAATGATGCTAACGTACAAGCTAACCAACCTCCTTATTGGTGTGCTATTCCTCTATACAAAGATGGGGTATACAGAGAAATAGGAAAAAAATAATAATTAAAAAAAGAAAAGGAATAGATTAAAGTCAGTAAACTAACAGAACCAACCAAACACACTCTGAGACTTTTCCTTTAAGTCCAATGTCCTTTCAGCTCTGATTTCTAGCTGTCTTTGCAGGCTGATAGAATTGTTCACAGTTAGGGCCAGTTGCCCCTGGCCTGCTGTGAAGAGCAGTTCAGATATGGGCTCCCTCCCTGCCCAGTCTATTACTGAGGTCTGGCCTTGTCTATTTATCAAGGGGGAAGAGCATGTCATTCTCGTTTTGATGTTTGTTGTTACCTTGGATCCCCAGCAGGTGGTGCTATCTCACCGCTCCAGTAGACCTTTATCTGCAGCTGCTGGAGCCTAAAATTTCACTTTTAAAATGTAAGTTCTTATAGTTTGAGTTTTGGTGTAGTATGGGCTAGGGATTTTTTAAAAACCAGATTCATTTAGCGTTGTCCAAAAATTAATATGTTACACTCTATTAAAATTAAGAACTTTTGGGGGGTTGGGTGCTGTGGCTCACCCCTGTAATCCTAACGCTTTGGGAAGCCAAGGAAAGAGGATTGCTTGAGCCCAGGCAGCCAGCCTGGACAACATAGTGAGACTACATCTTTGCAAAAAATCAAAAGTTTGCCAGACATCGTGGCACTTACTGGTAGTTCCAGCTTCTTGGGAGGCTGAGTGGAAGCTTGAAGCTGTGGTGACCTATGACCATGCCACTGCACTCCAGCGGGGGCAACAGAGTGAGACTGTAGCTCAAAAACAAAAAGAAAAAAAGCAAAACAAAGACAACAACAACAAAACAGTTTTCCTCAAAGTAAATGTTTAAAAAGGAGTAAAAGAACACATTTTCAAAGGGAGAAGAAACCATTCCCACAACTAACAAAAATAGTATCAACGATATTTTTAAAATAACTATAAATCAGTAAGAAAAGTAAAAACTACACAATAAAAACATGGCAAATATCTACATAGATAATTTACCAAAAAGAAACATAAAAATAAAATTATTATAAATCAGAAAAATGTAGATCAATACCATGAGAGTACTTCTTTACATCTATTCAATTGACAAAATCTATGTTAAAAATAGAGAGATGTAATCACACAAGATCTCGTCTATGTAAGAGTATAAGTAAATGCATATGTTTTCAACAGTTTAACACTGTCTCCTAAATCCAACTGCCCTTTATCTTATAAGGGAATAATTCTACTGCTAAATTTATGTTCAAGAGGAACTTTTGCTCATGTACAATAG
>NW_007248145.1:0-32095 GCF_000164805.1 Carlito syrichta
TCACACACTGAGAAGGCGGCTGTCTGCAAGCCAAGAAGAGCACTGCTAAGACACCTTCATCTTGGACTTCCAGCCTCTAGAACTATGAGAAATGAATTTCTGTTTAAGCCACTCAATCTGTGGTATTTTGTTTCAGCATCCAGAGCAGACTAAGACAGTATCCCGGGATACTTTCTCCTTCTGGGTATTTTTCTGTATCCTCTGTATCAGACCATTCTCTTCAGCCTCTGCTGTGACACGTGTTTTATTCCTGGCAGAAGCTTTAAAAGATAACTCACAGTCCAATACCTTCTCTTCACCTGTTGGATAACCATGGAAGCACGTGTTGAGATTCAGCTAGTGTCTGCCTTGAATTTTGAAAGACTAGATGAAAGCTCCCCCTCCATACTGGCCAGGTAGAATGAGGGAGAGAAGTAGATATTTGCTATGTTAAGCCACAGAGTGTTGGGATATTTGATTTACAGCATAATGTAGCCTGTCCTGACAGAGCCACTGTCTTAAAGATGTCATTGCATAACACAGATAGCAAAAGGAATTAATTTATGACTTTCAGTTTCAAAATCTGGGGCGCATGTACACAAACAATACATTTGAATGATCAGCTAAAGATTCAGGCTATCCTTTGCTAGACTAAATAAGGGTTCTTTGGACTTAGAAAAAAAGATGAAGTATCTTGGGGAAAGCAGAGTATAGATGCCAATGTAGCCTTGAGTCTTCTTCCCCTGTCTGTGTCTCTAGGAGATGGCAGGTTTCTCTAGACAGCCAAGAAAGACTTGGAGATTCAAGGTCTGAAGGAATCTGTGTCCCATTTCAGAAAAATCCTACACCTAGGAGAAGATCATATTTTTCAAAGTGTGTCTACAGCTGTGTCACTTCACAGAGTTCTCACCCTCTCATTGACACAAGATGGAGAGAAGAGGCCCATGCACCCAGAAAAATTCAATAAACAGTAAAAGATGTGAAGGGGAGGTCTGGTTGGCCTGAAAAAGCCTACTGTTTGGGAATAGGAGAGAGTGTAGTAGCTCTCCCCAGTGACTCTGTGACCAACTAATTATGCAAAACCTCTCTGGCTCCAGTTCTACCAACCTCTCCAGCTACATTCCCTGTCATTTACATTGATGTGCCCTCTTTTAGCCATGTGAAGTTGCTTATGCTTCCCTAATTCTACCAAGCTGTTCCATGCCTCTGCATGTTGCATTTGCTCTTCTTCTTTCGGAAATTGCCTTTCCACTCCTTATTTCATTGAAAATTTTTGATTCACTCATTGACATGTGTTTGAGTTGTTACCTCTTCTGGGAAGCATTCTTATTCGTCGGTGTCATTTTTTCTCTCCATGCACACAAAAAGAAGTCATGTGAGCACACAGTGACAAGGCAGTCTTCTGCAAACCAAGAAGTGAGCCCTCACCAGAAGCTGACTATTCACGTGCCTTGATCTCAGAGTTCCTTTATGCTACCAATGTAGCTACCTCTTACTTCTATTCAACAGAATTTGATAGATATTTGTGAAATACATACTATAGACCAGAGCTCATAATGACTGGTGGACAAAGCAAATGGTGTTCTCCCTACAGGGACTTCATTTCAGTTACCTTTGGTGCATAGTAAATTGCCACAAAACTTAGTCCTGGTTAACAATGGTAGCCTTCTTGAATCTTGTGTCTTCTGTAGTTGAGAAAGTCAGGAAGGCCCCAACTGGGCAGCTAGCTTGTTGTCTTCATGGGTTGTAGTTAAATGGTGGCTGAAGCTGGAACTGCAAAGGAGGGAGTATGGAGCATCTGTTAGCTGCTAAGCATCTCTCTCTTTTAATGTGGTCTCAGAGCCTTTCTGTGTGGTTTCTTTGCATAGGCTAGTTTGGGTTTTCTCATAGCATGGCATCCACAGGGAAGTCTGTTTGCTTATGTTTCAGCTGCAGACTTCAGTAGTGAGAATTCCAGAAGAAAAGGCATAAGCCTGCAGAACTCAGTCTTGGAAGTCACCTAGTGTCACTTCTGCTGCATTTTCTTACCTCTAAGTGAGTCACTAGCTACCCTGCCTAGATTTAAAGTCAGGGGAGTTAGGCTCTCTCTCATGATGGGTGATTTCAGGTTCTAGAAAAGTATATAAGAATGGCAATGTTGAACTATTTTTGGAAAGACATGACCCTAGCACTTACCATACATCTAGCACTTGCCCTACTTTGATGCATACCCATCTCCCTATTTAGACCACAGGTTTGTTGAGAGCATGATTTAGATCTTATTCTTTATCTGTTCTCAGTGTTTAGAAGAGTGGTATAGTTTGAATAGTTGTCCCCTCCAAATCTCTTGTTGAAATGTGATTTCCAATGTTGGAGGTAGGGCGTAGTGAGAGGTGCTTGGGCCATGGAGTGAATTTCTCATGAATAGCTTGTCCTTCTCAGGATAATGAGTGAGTTTTTGTTCTACTAGTTCATGTGGAAGTTAGTTGTTTGAAAGAGTCTGTTACCACCTCCCTTCCAGCTCTTGCTTCTCTCTCTTTTGCTCTCACTATGCAACATGTCATCTCCCCTCACTTTTCATCATGAGTAAAAACTTTTCTGAGGCCTCACCAGAAGCCAAGCAGATGGCAGTGTCATGCGAAACAGTGAGCTAATAAACCTGTTTTCTTTATAAATTACCCAGACTGAGGTATTCCTTTATAGAAATGCAAAACTGATTCATACAAAGAGAGAAGGCATTCTCTCTCTCTCTCTATATATATATACTGCATATGAATAATAAATGAATTCTCCATTCTTTTTCTCCAAGACATCTTTTTTCTATAAATAGAAATTATGTCTATTATTTTAATTAAGACAATGAACACTTTTGCAAGGGCAATTTAGTTCCTCAAAGTAACACATTTTCTAATTTTCCAATAAAGTGTTTTGGTTTGTTTTTTTAGCTGTCTGTATTAGTCAGGGCCCCTTAGAGAGAGAGCGAGAGAGTGAGAGAGAGAGTGAGAGAGATTTATTATGGAAATTGGCTACATGGTTATGGAGGCTGAGATATCCAACTGCAACCATTGTCATCTGCAAGCTGGAGAACCAGGAAAGTCAGTGTTGCAATTTAGTCCAAGTCTGAAAGCCAAAGAACCAGAAGAGCCAATTATGTAAGTCCCACAGGCCCAACAATTATGACTTCAGATGTTAGAGACAGGAAGAGGTGAGAGCTGTGCCATCTGAAGGAGAGAGAGAGAGAGAGAGAGAGAGAGAGAGAGAGAGAGATCATACATTCTGTACCTTTTTGTTCTGTTTGGACCCTCAAAACATTGGACGATGGGTGCCCATATTGGTGAGGAAGGATTTTCTTTACTCAGTCTACTTATTTGAATGTGAATCTCTTCTGAAAACTCCCTCACAGACACACTCAGAAATAATGTTTATCAGCTATCTGGGCATTCCTTCACCCAGTCAAGCTGACATATAAAATTACCCATTGTACTATCAAAGTCTACATCTCTCTAAAATATGCATAGTAAACTCAACGTTGGCACAAAATTTATTTTTCCTACAAAGTTCTTCTAAGTGTTCTGCTTCTTCATTCTTCAATTCTTTGAGAATTTTGGTTGCAAAATTTGGTAAAAATGGCAGTGTCTTTCAAAGAGTTAAGATTTCAACAGAACTTAGGCTTCTCCAGAGTGATTCAGGTGTGGATGCTCAGTTAGTTTGGAATCCCAGACTTATTTTTCCCTAGGATCACATAGCTCTTTACCCTTCAAAAGTACAACAGTGAGGTTTTTATTTCTTTCTCTGAATGGTGCCTTAGGAACATCCACACACTGAGAATTTGCCTGGTGTGGCTTCCTTAGAGAACAAATCCAAGATTTCCCTCAACACAGTTTGCTATCACAGTTAGACTAAAAGGCTAATGCCATTGCTTTGTGGTTCATGTGCATTTTAGCTCCTCTCATGTGCAGAGAATGATGCTGGGTGAAGCTCCCTGCCTCATTATTTATTAAAAATCATAAGCAGGGTGAAACAGAACACATACAAGATACTTGTGTGGTGATATCAAAAGTAGGAAATATTTGCAAAGCTCCCTTAGGCAACTATTTTTTTTCCTTACTCTATGTTTTTTTGGGGTGCACAATTTTCTTATATTTATTATGTTGTATTGCAGTGGCCCTATATTATTACACAAATTACAAGTATTGATGATATTTTTCATTATTGATGTCTTATCCTAAGAACTTTATTTACCCATCTCAGCTGATGCTCAAAAATACCTTGCGACATTAATCTCTTCCTCACAATTTTGGAGGTTTAGGAAGGTCAAAATTAATCTAAGGTGATAGAGGCAGCAGAGCTGGGCTCAAACATCCACATGACTCATTCCAAAGTGTTTATCACCAGAGTTTTTCTGTGAACTCTTGAGGGAATCCTGAGTATCTGGGAAAGGTCTTCAGTTCCTGTATGCACAGACTCTGTCCCTACAGAGTCTTCTCTGGTGATCAACTTCTCTCTTCACCCATCTCTATGACAATTGTGTTGCCTAGAGAAGAAAGTTTGAGATGGCTCTCCATTGTGAGCCCATTGTTACTCATTGCTGTGGATGTTGGTAGCCAAGGGGGAAGGCCTGGTTCTGGGGGATGGGTGAGCTGTGGTCACATGGCAAGATGACCTCAGAAGTCAGTGGGGGAGGGGGGAAGGTGCATTCTCACTTGCTGTAAAGAGCTTGGGACCTGGAGACAGAACACCATGGTTTTAGCCTTCATTCATCTGCCAGCTGCATGATCCTGAGAAAATTATCTAGCCCCTTTAAGCCTCAATTAAACAGCAGTGAAGAATACTTGTCTTGGCTTCCGCTCTGGATAATTGTGAAAATCAAATGAAAGTCTTGAAAGAAATTGCTTTGTGAATTGTAAAGTTTTACAAAATGCTGGTTATTTTTATCAGAATAAGTAGGGTGGTCTCCCCCAGGGGGAAGAATGCCATGAGAAAGAAGATAATGCAAACAAAGTGGGAGGAGATAGGTTTCTGAGAATGGCAGCTGCTGGGAAAGATGTTTGAGATGTGGAGTTTCATTGTTATTGTTGGGATGGGGGAAGGGATAATGGGGTGAAGTTAAAGAACAGAGATGAAAAGGGAAAGATATTACGGAAGCTAAATCTTACCAACTGTATATTAGAATGTGGACCAAAAAACCCCCACAAAATTGACATGCAAAAAGGGTATAAAGCACATGCAGTACATTCATTGATTCCTTGAACAAAATATTTTTAGATGCCTAATATGTGCATAGCACACACATTTTTGAAGGAAAATATTCAGATAACAGTTTACATAAATTAATTTGATAATTACTTAGATAAATAAAACGATTAGATGAATATTTAGAAAATCAAGCATGGGATTTTTAAGTTTGCTGACCTCACAAATTCCCAATACATTCTATTCTTTGCATTTATGTATTCCATAGGGGAAAGTTAGAGAAAGAGAAACCAGAGTGTCGTGGTGAAATGTGCATTGTTTTGGGTGTCTTGACAGTTTAGTCACTTTGTGGCTCTTGATCTTGCTGAGAGGATTTTTTTTTACTAAACCTCCATCTTCCCATCTGAAAAATGCAGGTGATGCCTGTTGAGGTTGTCAGGAGGTGAAATGGAATTATACTACCATGTTTGTCAAGTGATGGACAGTCAACAAATGTTAATGCCCTTCATCAAAGGGCTGGCTTTGTGATGGCATGAGGTACACACTAAGTGTAATTGGTCCCATTTGACTGTTCCTTCCTTGTCAACATTGGCCCCACAGGAGCAGTAACCACAAAGCTGACTTTCCCTTTGAACAGGAGTGAAAGATGAGAATGTGTTCTTTCCTTGTCATTGTGCTTGGAACTCAGGTACAAATTCATGGCTGATCTCTGCTACCTGGAGAGTTTTAGTCTGGAATCTTAGATGAATCTGTGGCACCAAAGGGACAAGTCACCTGTAAGATCTAATCTAGTCTGTTCCCTCCACAAAGAGGAAGCCGAAAGAATGTAGCCAAAATGCAAAGTCCAAGAACCCTCTGCGTTTCAGAGCGTGGACTTTTCTTGCCTATAAACCAGTGACTCTCATATCTGCTAGCCTTTCATTCCTTTGTAGCTTCAAGGGCTTTTACCTGGTGTTTCACAGATTGTTATGAGCAAGGTAGTAATTCAGTGGCATTATCTGTTACCCACCAATCCAAGGATTTAAGCAGTGGATATGGCTGGCTGTTTAAATATTCACTTTCTCCCTACACCGCTCAGGAGGGGCTAACCACTATAACAAGCAATCCCTACATTTTTGTGGTTTAGCATAATTGTTTATTTCTTGCTAATTGTCCCAGTCAGTGAGCAGCCTTCCAAGGGATAATTTTAGGATCTAGGCACCTTCAGTGCTATGATTCTGCCATCCTCTAAGACCTTGTAGTCCTCTTCCTTCAGCTGTAAGACAAGGAGAGTGAGGTCTTGCATATGGCAGAACAGCAGGCATTCCTAAGGGCCTGCCCATATCCCCTTGGCCCTTTCCATTCAGTGCATACCTGACCCATTTCCAACACTATGACCACCACCACCTCTTTCATGTGGGTTTCTCCGGCTACCTGAGTCTTCTCTGCTCACATGTATAGCAGGCCAGAAGCACCCAGGAACTAATTCATAGCCATCATATGATGTCTTATGAGGGCTGGCATACAACTACCTGAACTCAAGGGTCATTTGATCTCTAGGTGGGGTGGAAGTGGAGAAATTCTTTTCTGCCTACTGGTGTTCCCTATAGAACCAACTTCAAGTTGCCTACAATGATAATTTGCTTAACTACCTGTCCTTTTTAGCCTTCTTCTTTTCCTCTTTGTTCCACTTCTCCATTGGTGTTTCCTCAGGTCACCTTCAAAATAAACGACTTGTGCTTTCCTGTTTATCTCATGATCTGCTTCTCAGGAAACTGAAACTGAGACAGGAGGCTTTTAGTAGTGTGCCTTTCTTCCCTTCACATTCTGATGAACATAACACAGGAAGATGACATCATCTCACTTTGAGAGAGGATGAAAATGGAATCGACGGTGTGCCTAGGGTGGAAAATGATGGGGTTTCAGTGAGCAGCTAGTTCTCTTTCAAATGAGGACACTGAATCTCAGACATGTTCAATAACATGCTCCCATTCCCACAGTGAGTGAAGGGTAGACCTGAGAATGGAATTCTATTTATTTCAAAAGTCTTTGCTCTTCCAACCATGCCAGAAGTGGGATCTGGCCTGCAGAGATGAACTCATAGCCGAGTAGTGGCTGCCACCTTGATACATGCCATGCAGTCCCATGTTTAACACAGCCCATGGCTGGGTTTGGTGGCTCAGCCTATAGTCACAGCACTTTGGGAGGCCAAAGAGAGTGGATTCCCTGAGACTGCAGGTTCAAGATCAGCCCAGGCAACTTGGTGAGACCTCATCTCTATGAAAAATCAAAACATTAGCCGGGCATGGTAGCATATGCCTATAGTTCTGCCACTTGGAAGTATGAGGCAGAAGGATCACTGGGGCCCAGAGGGTCAAAGCTGGGATGGTCATGAGTGTGCCTCTGCACTCCTACCTGGGTGACAGAGCGAGACTCCATCTCAAAAAAAATAAACACACACATACACAGTCCTTCTCATTCCCTGTTGTCTGACATTTCTCTCACTCATATATTCACATGTTTTTCCCACACCCTACAGGCATTTTTCTTAGGTGATCCCAGCACCCTGAGATGTTGCCTTAAAACTCAAGTCAAGTCTACCCACCAGGATCAAAATGAAAGAGCAATGGGATTTTGTGTAATGAGCCAATAATATCACATGGATCACATCAAGGAATGTGCAAATTAGTACAAGAAGTAGATGTGTAGGCAAGCAATATTGTTACAGAAATAAGCGTACAAAAGAGATATGTGTAAAGTATTGAAGTACCACAAAGAAAAGTGTGGGCAACTCTACTTGGGGAGTTTTAGAAAATAACAGAAAGCAAGATGCTTAAGCTATGTCTGGAAAGATAAGTTGGGAGCCAGGCTCGGTGGCTCAGCCTGTAATCCCAGTGCTTTGGGAGACTGAGGTGAGTGGATTGCCTGAGCCTGCAGGTTCAAGACCTGCCTGGGCAACTTGGCAAGACCTCATCTCTACAATAAATCAAAAATTAGCCGGGTGTGGTAGTGCACACCTGTAATTCCAGCTACCTGGAAGGCTGAGGCAGAAGTATCACCAGAGCCCAGCAGGTTGAGGTTGTGTGGCTGGGAACATGCCACTGCACTCCAGTCTGGGTGACAGAGTGAGACTCCAACTCCAAAATAAAAAAGAAAGATGAGTTGGGGGTTGCCAGGCAGAGGAACTGAGGATAACTGGACATTCTGAATAAACACCATGAGCAGATACAGAAGCAAACACGTAGTGGTCAAATGTGGCTAAAACATTGGAAATGTAGAGAGAAAATGAGTCATTAAATGATGAGAGAGCCTGGGATCATATCATAAAAGACCTTGCATGACAAATGAATGAGGATGACTCACTAGTAGGTACTGGGGAGAGCCATTAAGAAATTTCAGTCTTGGCTCAGTGGCTCAGACTGCAATTCCACCACTTTGGGAGGCCGAGGTGAGGGAATTGTCTGAGACCACGGGTTTGAGACCCACCTGGGCAACTTAGCAAGACCTCATCTCTACAATAAATCAAAAGTTAGCTGGGCATGGCAGCATGCACCTGTAGTTCCAGCTACTTGGAAGGCTGAGGCGGAAGGATCACTGGATTCCATCAGGTCAATGCTGGTGTTGCTGTGAGCATGCCACTGCACTCCAGCCTGGATGATGGAGTGAGACACCAACTCAAAAAAAAAAAATTCAGTGGTTAAGAGTTTAATATTTAGGGGAAATATAATACATATATTTGTGTGTCTATCTATCTTATATCATCTATCTATCATCATCATCTATCTTCAGATAAATCACTTGAAACTCCAACTTGAGGATTCACATGAGTGAATTTTAGTTAAGTTACACAATTTCAAATGTCTTGCTTGAATCCATTGTTGGTATTGTCCAAGACCACACAACTAGTCTGTAGTGGAGCTGCGACTAGATTTCTAGTCTCTTAATATTCAATATAGTCATTTTCTGCAGAGTGGGGTATGGCAATTGACTAGATTAAGGTGGAGGAGTCAGAGTTTCTTGTCCTGAGTTCTCTCTTCTGATATTTCTTCTTTCTCTCTCTACATTCCTCATTTCTTATCAGGAGTTCATTAGTTACCTTCAGGGTGACCTTGGGCAAAGACTTTACCCCTTAAGTCCTTGGTTTTATCATCTGTATCATGGAAGAAATTAATGGATGTCTCTTGCTATTTTTGTGGAACTGAACTGAACAGTGCCCAGCATCTTAAATACTAATTATGTCTTAGTTGCCTTTTCTTTCTCACCTACAGCCAAGGTGAATGTGTTGGTCTCCTCTCAAGAAGAGATTCTGCGGGACAGGAACCTCATCTGATTATTCTGTTGCTATAGAACATAATAGCTACACAGTATTTATTGAATTAAAATTCTCAGTCCAAATCTCTGTTAATTCCCTGGGCTTTTGTCTCTTACTTGTTGGCTTAGGTTCTCTAAGCTTGACAGATTGGGAACTGTGCCTAACCTCTTAATGGGTAAAATATATGGAGATTGACAGATATTAGACACATATATGGAACAGATACTAGCAAATGAAAATGCTATCTGGGCTGGGCTCAGTGGCTCAGCCTGTAATCCCAGCATTTTGAGAGGCTGAGGCGAGTGGATTGCCTGAGCCCGCAGGTTCAAGACCTGCTTGGGCAAGTTGGCGAGATCTCATCTATACAATAAATCAAAAATTAGCCAGGCATGGTACCGTGCACTGGTAGTTCCAGCTACTTGGAAGGCTGAGGCAGAAGGATCGCCGGAGCCCAGCAGGTCGAGGCTGCGGTGGCTGGGAGCGGTCACTGCACTCCAGTCTGTGTGACAGAGTGAGATTTCAACTCAAAAAAAAAAAAGGAAAAAGATAATGCTGTCTGATTAAGAGGTGACTCTGACCACACTGGGAATGTCTCTATGTTGGAGTCTTGTCTTCTGAGACTGCCAGCAGTGGGAAGAATTACATGGAAAGCAAATATTAGAAAAATGGTCTTGACATTGAGTTTTGGACAGTGGGCTTGACTGTCTCCAGGCAATACCTGCACATCATTGGGCCAATATTTCTAGTGGCTGCTAATGAATTTTCCAAGGCTACTCTCTAGTTATTGAAATAAAAGCCTTATTCTTTTCCATTTTAATTGGGAGATATAATGCAGAGTGAGGAATGAAAGTTGGTTCCCTGAAGACAGCTGATTTCGTGAATCCTTTTAGCAGATATATACCAAGGTGGACTTTGTATAAGTAACATTATGGAAAGAAAATGACAACTTCCTGTCTTCTGCTGGTTGAGACCTGCCTTTTCCCCTAGGAAAGGTTGTTTCTGCCTTTTTTAGATTACAAACCAGTTACTCATGAATGGTTTCTAAACCTGTATTCAATACTGACCCTGTTGCTGGTGTTCCATAATTAAAAATGACATTTCAGCCAGGCTCGGTGGCTCAACCTGTAATCCTGTGCTTTGGGAGGCTGAGGTGAGTGGACTGTCTGAGCCCATGGGTTCGAGACCTGCCTGGGCAACTTGGTGAGACCTCATCTCTACAATAAATCAAAAATTAGCCAAGCATGGTAGCACGGGCCTGTAGTTCCAGCTATTTGGAAGGCTGAGGCAGAAGGATCGCCGAAGCCCAGCAGGTCGAGGCAGTGGTGGCCAGGAGTGGCCACTGCACTCCAGTCTGGGTGACACAGTGAGACTCCAACTCAATAATAATAATAATAATAATAATAATAATAATAATAATAATAATAACATTTCAATCTTTATCATTCTTCTATGCCTTGGAATTCAAGCAGTTAACTGTCTTCATTCAGTATTCCACTGCCACTCATAGGTGTGGAATAATTAATATAATAATCCCTCTTAAAATTATATCCATTGATTTAAAGAGTTTTGCTATATATACAAATACTTTGGGTGAATGCAGATATAGTTTCATTTTGAAAATAGAGCATTGTTCAATGATTGAAATGACTAAGTGGTCCTTTTGTATGCCTGGTAAGAAACACAATGAATAGAATTTCATTTTACTTGGCATCTGCTTTCCTGAGCAGGGAGTTCAAAGCACATTGTGCACATTTCATTCATCTTCTCAGCATCCTCAGGTTAGTACAATAAGTTCTTCTACTTTCTGAAGTGTTCCATCCTCTTTTATCTGCTGACCTTCCTTCTCCCCATTCCCAACTCCTCTCCAGCCACAGCTAACTTTTCTCTACTAATTTATTCCTTCCTTTGTCATGCTATTTGTTACAATGAGTGTATTCTTTAACATGGTCTGATTTACTGGCCATGTTCTGCCAGCTGAGTACTACCAAGTAAAATAGTCAGTCATTGGTTTATGGCAGATAGTTTTAATAGCTAAACTATCTAGTGAAATGTATAAATGACATACAGATCTGAAAAGAAGGTTCTATCAATATTACTTTTTTATAAATTTGGCATAAGATTCTAAACACATATTACTACACATGATACTTTTGGCATCAAATATCATTATGACAAATAAGATTAAAGAAATACAATATTTGAATGTAGATTGACATGGACTTTGCAAAAACTCACTATAATTTATTCCTTCTTGCAATAGACTGAGGGTCTGTGTCACCCCCAAATTCAGGCATTGAAACCTTACTCTCCGGTTTGATGGCATTTGTAAATGAAGCCTTTAGGAGAGAATTTGGGTTTGATTAGATTATAAGGGTGGACCCTCAAGATGAGATTAATGCACTTATAAAAAGAGAAAAAGGGCTGGGTACAATGGCTTAAGATTGTAATCTCAACACTTTGGGAGCCTGAAGCAAGAGGATTGCCTGAGCCTGCCGGTTCAAGACCAGTCTGGAAAACATGGTAAGCCACCACCTCTCCAATAAATCAAAAATTTAGCCAGGTGTAGTAGCACATGCCTGCAGTTCTGCAACTTGGAAGGCTGAGGCAGAAGGATCACCTGAGCCCAGCAGGTCAACTCTGGGTTGGCCATGAGTGTGCCACCGCATACCATCCTGGATGACAGAGTGAGATGCCAACTCAAAGAGAGAGAGAGAGAGAGAGAGAGAGAGATGTATCTCTTTCTCTGTCATGTGAACTCACAGCAAGAAGACTGCAAAACCTGAAGAGAGCCCTCTCCATTAACTGAAACAGATAGTACCTTGATCTTGGACTTCTCTTCCTAAATGACTATGAGAAATAAATTTGTGTTATGAAAGTCACCTAGTCTGTGGTATTTGGGTATGGTAGCCTGAGTTGACAAGATACTCCCAAACCCAGCTTTGGTTGTCCTTTCTATGTTTGCAGTAATCATTCCTTAAAGCTCTTTGCAAGGTCGGCCCTCTGTCTCTGTGCTGTCATCGCTTCAAAAGGATTGTCCACAGTAGGAACATCTGTTCAACATGAGAGTTTTCCACTTGGGCCCTGTTGTTTCTGCTTCTGCTGGTCTCCAGCAGCCACTTGGCACAAAATCCCTTCCCTTCATCACCTTGCTTTATCAGACAGGTGGCCTGCACTCATTCTGTGAACACTAGTAGCTCTGCAAGGTCAGTAAGAGTGTTTGGCTTTCAAAGTTGTCACTTACTGGACCTTCATATTTTTGAAGCCAAATTAATGTCTCAGCCATTGTGTTCTGATCTTACTTTCTTCCTGGGCCTATGTATTCCTAAGACACCTCCTCGTCATGTACACACATGACTTATTTTTCCTCATTAAGGAGACTTGAGAGACCGTTCTCACAAATGCCAGCTTAGTGAGGCACTCGCTTTGATTTTAAAATGACTTAGCAAAGCTGCAGATATGTATCCACATTAGAGGACATTAACTTCATTTCTACCTATTTTACAGGGTATTTACTTCCTTTCCCAAATTTCTTAAAGGGCCCATGCCCATAATTGTTAAAAACAAAACAAAAATTAAAATTGTGCTTTCCGGTTATACGCTTTTTACTTTTTTTTTTTAGTTTTTGAGTTGTAGTCTCACTCTATTGCCCAGGCTGGAGTGCAGTGGCACAGTCACAGTCATCCCAACGTCAACCTGCCGGGCTCAGGCGATCCTTCTTCAGTCTTCCCAGTAGCCAGAACTACTGGCTTATGCTACCACGCCCCGCTAGTTTCTTGATTTATTGTAGAGACAGGTCTCTCCAAGTTGTTCAATTGGGTCTCGAACCCACAGGCTCAGGGATTCCACTCACCTCAGCCTCCCAAAGTACTGGGCTTACAGGCTGAGCCACCGAGCCACCGAACCTGGCCTGGTTATATACTTTAAACAAGAACAAAATAAACATACATTAAATTATAAGACATCAGACTAAAAAATATTAACTCACAAAATGTTAAATGCATCTTCTTCACTACTGTCAAAGGAGAGAAGACGCTACTGGGACTTAGTTGCACACAAAAATCAGTGTATTTGTTAGAATGTCTTTGCTTACAAGGAAGAGAATCTGATTCAAATGGTCTTGAACAATACTTATCACCTCACACTTCTGGAACTCCATGGGTAGGATGGGCTCCAGGCATAGGACAATCAGGATCTCAGGGCTCTTCTCCTGGGCCCTTCTCTTCTTGGTTTCAGATTGACCCTCACCTTGTTACAAGATGATTGTCAATAGAAACTGTGCCAAACAAATTGAGAATGCTTTTTCTTTTTCTTTTTTCGTTTTGAGTTGGAGTCTCACTCTGTTGCCCAGACTGGAGTGCAGTGGCCGCTCCCGGCTACTGCAGCCTCGACCCACTGGGCTGCGGCGATCCTTTAGCTTCAGCCTTCCAAGTAACTGGAATTACAGGCATATGCTACCATGCCTGGCTGAGTTTTTGATTTATTGTAGAGATGAGGTCTCGCCAAGTTGCCCAGGGGGGTCTCGAACCTGCGGGCTCAGGCAATCCACTCATCTCAGCCTCCCAAGGCACGGGATTACAGGGTGAGCCACTGAGTCCGGCTGATAATGCTTTTTCATTGGGAGGTGGGGATGAGAGATTCAGTAGAGTTCACTCTTCTGTGGAGTAGGGCAAGGGGAATATTGAAATGAGCATAGAATCCAAGTGAACTCCACGACAAAGGCTTGGGGCAGATAGAGGATGGAAAAGGAGAGAAGGAAAGCTACATGGACAGAGTTAGAAAGAGCACTTTTCTTATTCTTGCATTGGAAGAGGAGAAGTACTTCAGGGCATCAGTCATGCATGTGAGATATACTGACAGCAAGAGAAATGAGAAGGAAAATTTGAAAAAAGTTGGGAGTGTTATACATTTACACTCCTTTGGTGTTTTCATGAAAGACTGTAAATTGAGATTTACAGTGATTTTCAGTGATTCTGGTTGCTGGAGTACAACAGATACTAAAGTTTGGTTTGCTCAACACTTCCATTTCCAGGTCTATTACAGAAAGTTTAACCATATAATTTATCATCCCAAGGCACTGGAGGCTAAAAGGAAACCTACGGATGATTATGTGAGTGTTCCCAGTGTAAACTAGGACTACCGCAGGCATATCAAGACGTGATTTAATCTAATAAATACAATTTTAGTCAAAAATGCTTCGATAGCAGCTGGAAAGTGAGATATTCAAACCCCCTAACTCCATTGCATCTAGGGTGGCCAAGTTTCATATTTCTCGTCCATTAGATGGAAGCAGAAATCCCTGAAAAGGACTTGCCTCCCAAAATAAATCAACACCAGAGAAGAGACAAGGCTTCTGCCCATTCTCCCTGGCTGGATCAGAGACATGGTACCTGGAGATGCATCAGCCATGTCATGACCATAGATTAAAAGCTAAATATCCAGCATGGTGAAGAGAAAGTTGGAAAGATCCTGGGATATTGATGATTTCATAAAACTGCCACACAGGCATGGTCAGGTTACCTCCACACTGCTTGTAACATGAGAAAAATTAACCCTAGCTTGGAATGTAGATACTATTCACCTCACAGGGCAGTTGTGAAAGTTAAATAACATCACAATAATTCAACTCTTTATAGCATAGTTGAACACATAATAAATGCTCAAAAGCTGGTCCCTGTGGCTATAATTATTAACTCAGTTTAACTTGCATGAGTTTCTTTTCTTCTAGAGGAGGGAGTAGTTGGGGAAGGCTATAAAGTAACAATAAGAATTGTAAAAATGGCTATTTCTATAGGCATGGTTAAACTAGACATCATATAATGAGACTGCATGCAGAACTCCATTTTCTATACTTGGAAACTAAATTGTTTCTACCCAGTAGAGAGAGCTGACACTGTGAACAATGACAGACAACTTGTTACATATATGTTTGCTTCAGGTTTCAAAAGCTGTGCATTTACTGTAGTAAATGAGTGCGTGGGAGATGTTGATCTCACAGATGCAACGAAATTTCCCCATAATTGTATACAGAAAGGAGTCATTTGGTCATCTAGAAATATTTATAAGTAACCATTTTTGTTTTTAGGTTTTCATACAAACTTTAAGTCAGATTTTTTTTTTTTTTGAGTTGGAATCTCACTCTGTTACGCAGACTGGAGTGCAGTGGCCACTCCTGGTTACCACAGCCTTGACCTGCTGGGCTCCGGCGATCCTTCCGCCTCAGCCTTCCAAGTAGCCGGAATTACAGGCATGTGATACCACGACCAGCTGATTTTTTGATTTATTGTAGAGATGAGGTCTCACTGCTCAGGCGGGTCTCGAACCCGCAGGCTCAGGCAATCCACTCACCTCAGCCTCCCAAAGGTGCGGGATTACAGGCTAAGCCACCGAGCCCAGCTCAGAAATCGTTATACTGAATCTTCCTGAGCTCTTTGGTAATTAAATCTCATTTGGAGATTTTTTTTTTTGAATTGGAGTCTCACTCAGTCGCCATGACTAGGAGTGCAGTGGCTGCTCTCGGCCACTGCAGCCTCGACCTGCTGGGCTCTGGCGATCCTTTGGCCTCAGCCTTCCAAGTAGCTGGAACTACAGGCGTGCACTACCATGCCCAGCTAATTTTTGACTTATTGTAGAGATGAGGTCTTGCCAAGTTGCCCAGGCAGGTCTCGAATCCACGGGCTCAGGCAATCCACTCAACTCAGTCTCCCAAAGCATGAGATTATAGGCTGAACCACCGAGCCCGGCTTGGAGATTTTTTTAACATGCTCTGGAGAATAAGATGTATAAGGGAGTACAAAAAAACTCTGAAATTATTTTTTGGAGGGTGGGCGCCTTGTAGTACAGGCTATCCCCGCTAGGTAAGTGCTCTAGGAACACATTGGCATCAGTGTACCAGCTAGCATTGCTGTGAGAGGCTGAGTTTGGCTTTTGTGAGTGGGTTTTTTTTGTGGGGGGGAATTCCTTCAACACATTTACCCATTCCCTGATGAGTGATTTACGAGTACACCTTCCTGCACTGCACTGAGTCTTCAGCAGTTTTGTTTTGTTTTTTACCCAAAATGACCTTATTCCAATTCCCTCTATTCATCCAATCTTGCCCTGAGTGATTTTTTGTTTCCCCCAATGAAAAAGTCCTCAAAAGGAAACGTTTTGCCAATTTGGAAGAGGTGAAACAAAACGCAACAGAAACACTAAAAGGCATCAAAATTGATGAGTTTAAAAACTGTTTTGAGCAGTGGAAAAGTGTTTCATTAGGTGTATTGCATCAAATCGAGAGTACTTTGAAGGTGATTGAAATTTAAGCATGTAAGAATAATGCACAATTTTAATAAATAAATTCCATTTTTGGTGGTCCTCTGTCATATGTCTTATATTTTGGTAATGGAGAGAGAAGAAATAATCATTTCCACAGATAATTTATTTGTGCCCAACCAGCAGGTCCTATCTTAGTGCCCAGTAGGATTTAGAAAGGTGTCCTAGATGTGACTCCCTGGACAAAGAGACTAAGATAGGAATTAGGGTGCATGCTGGGATGGGCTCTCAGGAGAAAGATCAAGAAAAGCAAAGAAGGAAAATAAGCTAGGCAAGATGTGATCTCATTTTGAGTTTAGCTTTTGTTGATCTTATTGGGGAGCTTTGGGGCATAAATTTTAACCAAGATGAACCCACCTTGAGTCAAGAGGCCTAGTGTTTTGTATCCTTAAGTTAGCCAGTCAATGACTGTGGAGTGTCCTTGGCTGGGAGGGGAAAGTGTACTCTCTTATGTGATTTCTCTTTTGTCTGACACCAGTTCTCTAGAGAAGAGGGCAGCCATGAGTCCTTAGCAGCCATCATTCACAGTAGCTGAGAGATAAGGGAACTGGTCTAATAAAGGGAATCTGAGAGAAACACCAGTACAGGCTCCTATAAAGGATGCCTTCTTCTGAAGTCAGCTATGTATCTCCTCCTACTGCTTTATGGAGAATATATTTGAAAACAAGGGGTAACCTCTTGAAAAGGGGTGTTCATTGTCTCTCTAGCTTGACTAATATGTCATGGTTTCTTAGGAAGGGAGAGTTCTCTTAGCTTCCAACCTTGGCTTAAGCTGTATTTATAATAGCTTTACTTAAATATATATAAACCTAAAAGCATTGATAAACATTGTATGCTTATATTTCTTAAAATGGCATAAACCAAAGCAAATTAAAAATTAAAAATTTAAATGTATGACATGATAAAAACTCAAATTGACGATATAAATTCAATGTGATGAATGATGCTGTTTTGCTGTAACTGAATTAACAATCTCAGAGTAAATATGTAACTGTGAAATTGCACAGATTGCCTTGTACATCTGACATAGCCTATGTTATCTGATGTCATGGGAAGGACCAACTATCCACCACTCTTCTCTGCCTGTGGAAGGGAGGCACACTTCATCAACAAGGGTACCTGCACAGTGAATATTGCATACCTAACCCTGAAATGTACCCCAAAATTTAAAAATAAAAAAAATTTTAAGTTAAGAAAGAAGAACTTTTGTAAAACTCCTATTTGTACAAATTGTGAAGTTCTCCAGTGTTTACTTGGCATGAAGGAATTATTAGCATTTCCATGTCAGTGGTCTCTACTTCTTGCCATTAGCCCACAATAATCATAAGTGTACATCTTGGCAATGTAGTGATCATAAACCAAAATTCAACACAGACACTGAAATGCTGTGGCCATCCTTCATAAGTAACTTGTCTCTAACAGACTTACACAATTTTATCAAAATGAAGACATGCTATCTTAACATCTATTTAAAGACCTTGAACACTTAGGGACCCAGAGACTAGCTCTGCAGTATCCTTTGAGACTGTTCTCTCCTACAAAATGTAAGATGATTTTGCCTATATGATGACATTTGAAATACTCAGAAATGCACTTGTATGACTTCTGCTCGTTGGAACAAGAGATGGCATGAGGAAAGTCAACAAATTGGAAAGTGAACCATTAAAATCTGACAGGTCATAGAGTGGATTTTTTGTTCCATATCTCATCACAGGATTTCTAATTTAATTTAATGACAGTGTCCCTGACTGCCTGGAGGTCCTGCATGCAGAGGCTTTCCCTTGTGTCACGGTAACCTGTTGCCCTTCCCACTGATGAAGCACACAGTGAAAGCTTCAGGGAGCTCCGTGCTTCTGCTTAGAGGACTACAGTGACTGAGTTGGAGTTTTTGCTGCAACCTAATAATGGACATCACCATGTTAACTGCAGGCTGTTCCAACTGGGAAAGCTCAGGAACCAGAGTGCCTGCACCACTGCTGAGAAGGTTCCTGATTTCCTCACATCCCTTGCTTCCTTACAACAAACTTGATTCCCTGAGGTAACTTGTGCAAATTATTTCCTCACCACCTGAAAGAGCTTAATGGCGACTTAGAACAAAGTAGGAGATTCTTTGCTGTCATCGCTTGGGTGAAGTCTGCTCCCTAATCCAGGAACAAGATCTACATTACATCAGAAAGCACTTTGTGAGCCATAGAAGGTTAGGTTAAACAGAGCCTTGGTGTACAGGGCAGACATTAAAATCTACTGTCTCAGCCAGGCTCTGTGGCTCAGCCTGTAATCCCGTGCCTTTGGGAGGCTGAGGTGAGTAGATGGTCTGAGCCCGTGGGTTCGAGACCTGCCTGGGCAACTTGGCAAGACTTTATCTCTACAATAAACCACAAAAAAATCAGCTGGGCATGGTAGCGGGCACCTGTAATTCCGGCTACTTGGAAGGCTGAGGCAGAAGGATCACCAGATCCCAGCAGGTCAAGGCTGCAGTGGCCAGAAGCGGCCACTGCACTCCAGTCTGGGTGACAGAGTGAGACTCCAACTCAAAAAATAATTTAAAAAATCTACTGTCTCAACATAGATGTCAAAGCAAAATGAAAAACCAGGTGGGCAGCTACAGGAGAACAGCTACGATTCATTCTGTTTCAGCCCACCCTTAATTTAACAATAATACCAAAAAGGATTCAGAGAGGTTAAGAGATCTCCTCAAGGTCTCATTCATTTACTTATCAAATACATACTGATCAGTGTCAACCAAAGATTGGATACCACTCTAAGTCCAATATATAAAACAGACAGTCACGGGTAACCCAAGCTCTTGGGGAACTCCAGGTTTACAGGGAGATACAGGTGGGCAAACAGATGGTTATGATACAGTGAGATCAGAGTCATCAAAGAGAAATATGGACACCATGAAGCCACACAAGAAGGTCACCTGACCTAGGCTGTCACAGTCATGGGGAGCATTCTGAAGGAGCAGATGACAAAGCAAGCAATGAATCCAGGCACTCCATTCTTGGGAGTGGAAGAACAGCAAGGAATCTCAGATAGAGCTCTATCTCTATATCTGTGTTCTTTCCGGGACATTCACTGGAAGAAATAATTTGCTGAAAATATTCTCAGACATGCAGAGTGTTTCCTAGATCTCCCTTCATAAGAATCTATAACTATTTTCTTTCATGTAAATTCAAATTCCCTGCCAACTTTTAATTCCAGGATCATCCCACCCATCTTTTCTTTCCCCACTGCTCTCAGCACACCCCTTCCATTCAGTCAAATCAGGGGCATTAATGCAAGGCCACCTGGTGGTGATCTCTAATACTCAATGGCAGATGACTGAACCCATTCTGTGGAGTGTGATGGATTCTAGAAGAGCTTTGCTACTCACAGTGTGATCCCTGAACCACTAGCATCAACATCACCTGGAAGTTTCTAAAAATTTGCAGAATCCCAGGCCCTTGTCCAGACCTCATGAATTAGAACGTATATTTCAATAAGAACCTTTGGTTGATTATTGTGCATATTAAAATTTGAAAAGTTGTTCTAAAGAGATAGTATAATTTAATGCTAAATGACATACGAGAGGACTACAGTAGCTTTATTTGCAAGCATAGTCTCATTTTACAGTCTTTTTTGTTCTGAAATTAAAAAAATTGAATATTTTTTTTCTTTTGTTCATTGACAATTACAGAATTTTTGGTAATTAATTTGCACAATACTGACATTATTGCTATTTTTAAAAGCATGCTTAGGATTCATAATTTTTTTTTTGTTGTTGGAGTCTCACCCTGTTGCCCAGGTTGGAGTGCAACGGTATGCTCAGGGCCACCGTAGTCTCAACCTGCTGGGCTCTGGGGATCCTTCCACCTCAGCCTTCCAAGTATCCAGAACCACAGGTGCACATCACCACACCCAGCTATTTTTTAAAATTTACTGTAGAGATGAGGTCTCGCCATGTTGCTCAGGCTGGTCTTGAACCCCTTGGCTCAGGTGATTCCCTCACCTCTGCCTCCCAAAGCATAAAATAATTTTAAAAATCAGTAGCTGAATAGAAACACATTTCCAACACAAACCATGTAAACAGATTCTAAAATTTTTAATTTGTTGAAAGTATAAATGCTAAATACACATTAACAGATAAAATTAATAAAGTATTATTCTAAAACATACCAGGTAGGCCCCCAAATTGAAATTTACTTATTAAAATTGTATTTTTTTTTTTTGAGTTGGAGTCTCACTCTGTTGCCCAGACTGGAGTGCGTTGGCTGCTCCCGGCCACCGCAACCTCGACCTGCTGGGCTCTGGCTATCCTTCTGCCTCAGCCTTCCAAGTAGCCAGAATTATAGGCGTGTGTTACCACGCCCGGCTGATTTTTTGATTTATTGTAGAGATGAGGTCTCACCTGCCCAGGCTCCCTGGAGGCTCAGGCAATCCACTCACCTCAGCCTCCCAAAGGCGTGGGATTACAGGCTGAGCCACCGAGCCTGGCTAAAATTGTATTCTTATATATTTAAACTTCAGTCATCTTCAAAGTATTCTTTATTTGATGCAATACACCTATCAAGATGCTTTTTCCACTTCTTACAACAGTTTAATTCATCACAATTTTGATGCTTTTTATTGTTTTTCCAGTTTTTTTTTTCACCTCTTCTACATTGGAAAACTTTTCTCTTTGAGGGCTTTTCTCCATTTAAGGAAACAAAATAAAAAGTTGCTCAGGGTAAGATCAGGTGAATAGGAAGGGTGGGGCATGGAGATTATACTGTTTTTGTTCAAAAACTGCTGATCGCTCAGCACAGTGTAGACAGGGTGTGTTGTCATGGTGGCAGAATCAGTTAACCCTGTTTTCCACAATGCTGGACAATTTTTCCACAGTGCAGCATCTCACAGCAATGTTAGTTGGCACATTGATTCTGATGGGTTCCTAGAACACTTACCTAGCTGGGGAATACTGTCTTATGAGGGGCCTGTCCTCCAAAAGATAATTCCTTTTTTTGAGGAGGTCCTCCCTCATATTACATGAGATACAACTGATAATTAATCATGAAAAATCTAAATATATAATTTTCTCTTTTTTAAAAAATAAAAAAGTTAAAATAAAACATTAAAGGCAGGGTGTGCATTAATATCATAATTAGGAGCATTTTTTTGCAGATTTTTCTGGCTGCTGAAATGGCTCTTTTGTGTTCTCATCAGGAAATAGGAGAAAGAGAATCTTCATATTCAAATAATTGCATAATTTTTTCTCCTGTTTGTGGGGAACTTTTAAACAACATTCAGGAACTGAAATAATATTTATATATATTCGTGTACACTCTTTTGCAGAGAGAGTTGTGTTTCTTTGAAAGAAAATTTTTCTGGTTCATTTGTGTCTCTTCTGTGGTTTTATCTTGGATCTCTAGATACTTCAAGCAGAGTTACCTGTTTCAGTTCCAAAACTTTCAGATGTATATAGCTCTTGTGCAGAAAGCCTTTGAACCAGAATAGAATGATTACTATAAATGAGTCTTTACTGTATCAGCTGTCATTTTCTTCCTCTTCTTGAGGAATCTGGAGTTTTTATTTTTAATACAAAATTTGAATACAGTAGAGAACTTTTTATGTATGCAATCAATCTGCAAATAGTTTTCAGATTTCATATTTATCTGGATTCTAAAATAATGGCATCATATCAATAAAAATACCTGACTTTTTAGTAGCTCATATCAGAACCCAAAATACCAAAACCACGAGGGTAGTTAGTAATGACTGTAATAATTAGCAAAATTGGGAAAATCAGGTAGAGTTCATTGTCAAAGAACCTATTGAAATTGAAAAGCAAGAGATTACTGAAAAAGGTGACACTGTGGAAACTGTTTCTCTCAGCTCTTACTATGCTGATTTTCTATTCATTAAAATCGAATTAGAATAAAATATCTTGAAACAAATCACTCTAATTTTTAATTCAAGCCTAAGATGCCTAAAACAGTGACATATGCCTGTGCTCACTTCAGGGAAGTGTGCTAGAAAAAATCATTTATCTTCAATCCAAACTGTTAGGTATGGATATGGTCAGGGTGTATGGAGAGTTGAGAGGCACAGGAGAGAGGGGTGCAGCACCACCAGAGCCAGCAAGCCAGCGGTGCATGCACTGGGATCCCAGAGATCTGAGTAGATGCAAAGAATTGTGACACACAAAAAGTTAAGAAATAAAAGTTTATTTAAAAATAAGTAAAGAAGATTTACCTCCCCAAGGTGGGGGAGGAGACCAAAGCCTGGAAACATGGTGACAGCCATAGCTCAAAGAGCACATGGCTACCCAGAGTCTAGCAAGGCAATGGCTGCTGTTTGCTTGTGGTTAGTCCTTTTAACCATTGCCCTTGATGGGGAAAGATCATTAGGTGATTGGGTGGTGGTCTGCTTCCACATCATCACAAAGGGGCAGAAAAATGCAGGTACTGATGGCAGGTGATGGATAGCAGGCAGATGGATGGGTTAGTCACATTGTAGTAGGAAAAATAGAGAGATCATGACACCGAGACTATTATAGGAAGTGGCACTTTATTATGCTGGCTAGCACAGCGGGTCCAAGAATTTCATGCATTCAAATATCAAGCTTGAGCACCCCAGAACAGGAGATGTGGGGTCTTATATCCTCATTTAGGTAAGGGAAAGGGGTCGTGTTGAGTCATTACATATTTCCTTTGTAATCTTACAAGGTTGTACTCAGCAAAATCAGATTTTTCAAAGAACAAATGGTTTCCAGGAACTGCAGGCTTGTAAACTGTCAACTTCAGAAGGGGTGCTTTTGGATAAGTCTGTGAATTAGCCACTCTTTTTGTATATCCATTAAATGGCTAGTCTTTGGGCCATTTGGCCTTTCCCAAACAAAACCTGCCTGGTGCCCTGGCGGGTCTTTAAAATTGCAACTTGCCTTTCAAAAGGAAATACTTTTAACTGCTATCAACTCTTTTCCTGCCCTGGGCTAGTGATTGCCATGAGGCCAACTGCTGATCCTGAACCAGCTACGTTTCTGTGTTTATTCACTCAATCATATAAGAAATATATTTGACCATTTGCCGCATCCTGCCACAACATGATTGCTGCCAAGGTGGGTCACAAAGAGCTAATTAGGTGAACTCTCTGGGGTGGGGGTCATTTCCTGTAAGAGACTTGTTAGATATTTGCAATTCACAAACTCATGACTTTGGCCTTGACAAGGAATCAAAAGTTTACTAGAGATTATTATGCTAAACAATGAATGGTTGGGCTGTCCTGGTCTTACATCTGAAGGAGATTTGCCAAGGGGGATGAGATAGGCTGCTGTTTGTCCTGCAGTAGAATGTCTGGATGTTTTCTTTTTTTTTTTTGAGTTGGAGTCTCACTCTGTCGCCCAGACTGGAGTACAGTGGCTGCTCCCGGCCACCGCAGCCTTGACCAGCCGGGTTCCAGCGATCCTTCCACCTCAGCCTCCCAAGTAGCTGGAACTACAGGTGTGCGCTACCATGCCAGGCAAATTTTTTTGATTTATTGTAGAGATGAGGTCTCGCCAAGTTGCCCAGGCGGGTCTCGAACCCTCAGGCTCAGGCAATCCACTCACCTCAGCCTCCCAAAGCACGGGATTACAGGCTGAGCCACCGAACCTGGCCTGAATATTTTCTAATGGTTATGCTGAGGCAAAAATACTAAACCCTTTCACAAACTTTATTGATTCCTGTTTTAACAACCTTCAACAAGACTAGTACATGCAGAAACAAAACTTAAGTGTTTAACATAAGAAATGTCCACACCAAAAGCTTACATTTGTGTTTCATTCATGTATTCTTGTGATTATTTTGGTATTTTTATTGATTCTAATGATTTTCCAGAAATAAAACCTAATTTATCACATTTTACCTGCAGGAACTAGAAGTCTAATTTATAACATAATGGTATGACTTGCAGCCTTTTCCCTGGATCTAATTAAGCCTCAAGTTGAAGTTCTTGTGAAGGTCATCTGTGTAATGAGGTGCTGATACAAATCTCTATTTTCTCTTGATAAAGTTGTAGTGAAAACCTGTCAAGTGACTGGGAAAGTCTTTGTGTATTCTCGATTCCTTTTCTTCCAGGTTCTTCTGGTTATCTTCTTCCTGTATCCCATGTGGGGATGTTTAGAGGCAGACTAGCTAAGGGCATCCAGTTAGCTCCCACATCGACTGGTTTTGAATCCCAGATCTGCCGCTTACAATCTGTTTGACTTTGGGCAAGTTTGTGAACTCTTTTAGCCTCAGTTTACTCATCTAGACAGTAAGGAGACTCACAACAGAAGTCTACTCTGGATTAGTGAGGTAATTAGATGAGCCACATATCTAGACTACTTAAAACAGTACCAGGAGCATTTTAATTACGATGGAAGTATTTGCTATTATTATCATTATTATAGTATCAGGCGATATTGACTGTGCCCTTCTAGTTCCTTCCCTCTCTTCTCAATATGAACTGGAAAAAATTCCTCATGTATATGTTTAGAAGAAACATGGTGTGGCTGAATGGATATCAGTGTTAGCATCACAAAGACGTAGACTCAAATCTCATCTCTTGTTACTGTTTCCTCTAGTGTGAAGTTTTGTTCAGACTGTTTCCCTTTATACCTGGCCTATCCCTGCCCCCTCCCTTGGGGAGTGGCCTCTGACCAATGTTGTCTCCTAAGGGTATTCATATTACCAGCAATGAGTTATGGAATGCAAGGTGACCAAGCACAGCTGAAAACAATGAAGTCATCACTCAGTCAATATGATTGTACTCACCATATAAGGATTTGAATACTTAGCTTGATTGCTTTGATTAAAAAACTGCTTGCCATAGTGCCTCAAAGTGTGAATTCTTCACCCACCTGCCACTCTCAGTGCCTCCTGTAAGTTTTTTTTTTTTTTTTGAGTCAGAGTCACACCCTGTCACCCAGACTGGAGTGCATTGGCATGCTCACAACCACTGCAGCCTTGACCTGCTGGGTTTAGGCAATACTTCCACCTCAACCTTTCAAGTAGCCAGAACTACAGGTACTTGCTACCATGCCTGGCTTGTTTTTTTTTAACTTATTGTAGAGACCAGGTCTCACCAAGTTGCCCAGACTGGTCTCAAACTCAGGGCTCAGGCAATCCTCTCACCTCAGCCTCCCAAAGTGCTGGGATTACAGGCTGAACCACTGTGCCTGACCATCTCCTGTAGGTTTTAATAAACTGATGTCTTTTCCTGCTAGGACTCAGGGTGACTTCTTTGGAACAGATAAACATTATGCAGAAACCCTCTCAGATTTGGGGTTACTGTGTTACAACAGGGATATGTTACTTGCACTTCCTCACTTTCAGTTTTCACATTTTTAGGGGTCATTAATACCTATCTAAGAAGGACTTTTGTTATAATAAAATAAGTTAACATACTTCAAACATCTCGCACTTTCCTGGCTTGCTGATCAAAGTGGTCAATAAATGTCTGTTTCTTTTTTCCTTTCTGCCATTACTTACACATTTCACGAGTTGTGTTTGTTTGTGTTTTTTTGCTTACATGAATAACCTTATGTTATGCTCCAGTTTCTTTTTGCACTTCAAATGTGATCATCCTTTATTTAAGTTCTTTAAATCCCTAAGCCTTGCTGTTTTCAGGGCAGGCACATATAGCAACTCAACTGGGGCATTAGCTAGTCTAGGAGTTATATCTTCCAGTACAACCCCTTAATCCATCAGAGAGAGAGAGAGAGAATGTGTGTGTGTGTGTGTTTCATCTACCATGCATTCAACCAAAATTTATTTGGGTTCCTCTATTAACCTGAAATTGTGCTGGGTTCTAGCAATAAAGAAATGAGTCAGGTGTGGTCTCTGCCCTGGCAGAGCTCATGTATTCCAGTGTGGAGACAGACACATAAATGGGTGTTTAAAAGCAACCCAGTGGGTGTGGAGGGTGTAAAAGGAACCATTAGGGAGGGGCAGCTAATTCATCTGTTGGAGCAGTTTGTCAAATATTTAGAGGAAGCTGTTATTTGTGAATCTGATAGAATAAGCCAAGAGCTAGCCTGGAGGGAAAGGAGACAAAGAACAGGCCTGGGTGGATATTTTTGGCACAGGGGTCACATAAGCAAAGTACTGAGGAAAGAAGCAGCCTAGTGGGAGTGGGGTAGCCAGGGACAGGAGACAAGAGAAGAAAAACCTGAGGTTGCAGAGAGATTAGGGAGGCCTCAGAGGGACAGGAGTGAAATAGATACTTGGGTAGCTACAAACAGAATGGTATGGGCCTATCTGAATTGTACATTGCTCTGTAGGTTACACAGAGAATAGATTCAGGAAGGCAAGAGTGAAAATCAGGAGACAAGTCAGAAGTCTAGAGCAATAGGTGAGTCAATAGATGGTGAGGGCCTGACTGAGAACAGCAGGGGGAAGGAGAAGGAAGAGGGGACAGGCCAGAGCACCGAGATACAGCAAAATATGCGGTAGAAGTCCCCCTACTTAACACATCCGTGCTATTATCTTCAGGCATCTCAATTACTTGAGCCCATCACAGCCTCATAGAAGGTAATCAAAAACAAATATTCCAAGCCTTACTTATTACTATTATTCTAGGTGCCTACTTTACTTCAAGCGTCAGAATATTTTGAGACATTTTTCACTATCTATGACGAAGTTTATGGCTCAGCATTCTTTATGGCTACAGGCTTTCATGGACTTCACGTTATCATTGGCTCAACTTTCTTAACTGTCTGCCTTTTTCGACAATCAAAATTCCACTTTACACCTAGCCACCATTTCGAGTTTGAAGCAGCCACAGAGATGAAGAATGAGACTTTAGTAATAATTGGGTTGTTGAATGAAGGAAATGAAGGAGACAGAGATGAGGAGCTTTTTTCTGGCTTGTGTGCCCAGTTCAGTGGTGGGAAAGCTAGTTTTCTTAGGGGAATTTTAGACAAAGTTGTTGAAAGGAGCATAAGCTGATGCCTGAATACAAAGGTGTTGTCTACCATGACTCCATGTGAAAATATTCCTGGCAAGAATTTTGTCCTTATATGAGTTCACAATCTCAGGTAACAAACACAGATATGTAGAAAAAATCAATTAAAACTCTCAACAATTTTATTATTATTATTATTATTATTATTATTATTATTATTATTAAGTTGGAGTCTCACTCTGTCACCCAGACTGGAGTTCAGTGGCCACTCCTGGCCACCGCAGCCTCGACCTGCTGGGCTCTGGCGATCCTTCCGCCTCAGCCTTCCAAGTAGCTGGAACTACAGGTACGTGCTACCACGCCCGGCTAGTTTTTGACTTATTGTAGAGATGAGGTCTCGCCAAGTTACCCAGTCTGGTCTGGAATCCGCGGTCTCAGGCAATCTACTCACCTCAGTCTTCCAAAGCGTGGGATTATAGGCTGAGCCACCGAGCCTGGCTAACATTTACATTTTGGCAATAAAGACCTCGAATAAGTATGCACTTCATTTATAATGTTCTGCTGATGCAGAAACCAACAAATTAAACATTTTATTCCATCTTGAAAATATCTTGTACAATTGTAATTTTAGCACTAAAATTCATGTTTCCTAACTGGAAAGTTAGTGCTCAGCGAATTTCAATGCCTCTCTCTATTGTCTCATAAGAAGCCAAGAAAGCTGGGCTTCAATTCACGTGAGGACATGTATTCACTTTGAGTGTCACCATGAAGTCACACTGGTAGTCATTTGCAATTATGTTGAATGATAGAAAGAGCAGAGACTGGCATCAGGAGACCCAGGTCACAGTCTCTCCTCTATCTCTAATTAGTCAAATCCCTTAACTTCTCTAGCTTCGATTTCTTTATCTATACAATAAGTTGGTTTAGATCAAGAGTCAGAAGTCCAAATACCTACATGGGCAGGGCAGGTGACAGAAGCATGAAAGCTTACATCATGGCATATCACAGCGTCACCACTTATTTGCTTCACAGTCGCAAAAACAACTGTGTTGAAATTTCACTCTCTTTTATATATCATTAAGCTTTTCATCAGGCATCTTTTCACATACCAGTCATTCTGTCATAGTTCTTGGTTTGTTTTCCTAATGAAGGATTATACTGTATTCTTTTGCCACAGATGCACTTTGTCGGTATATTCAACCCAGAAATCCTCTTTATGTTCTGAAAAAGCAAGTCTGATTCACATTTTTCTGGACATGTGGATCTGTCAGTCTTTGCTTCTGTTTTTTATTTCTGAAAAGTATATGTGTATGGGGACACATTTAGTTTTTAGTTTTTATTCTAAAAAGCAACAGTATTGATGGAATAATACCTGATAGGTGGCACTCAGCCAAAGTAGGAGGAGTTACAGAGAGGGGTGGGTAGTGTGGTCAATGGCAAACTCGTGAAAATGAAGAAATGATCTGCCCCTGCTGCAGCAGGTAATGGTCCCTTAATACCACTTGATTTTGGGCCTCTGAGAATAGAGTTCACATAGGAATATGTTTTCTGAAGTTTTTGCAAGAAAAACTGTACATCCTTATTATTGTTCATTTTAAGTGTTAGCAACTACATTTAAATTTAAGCAAATATCAATATGTAGCAGTCAACAGTTCAGACTAGCCATGAGAAAACTGGATTAGATGCCCACAAAGTTTTGAGACATTAGGGCCACATGATCTCAAAGTAGTCCCTTTCTCATAAATATGTATATTTAATTATTTATTTATATAGACTGGGTACAGTGGCTCATGTCTGTAATCTCAGCACATTGGGAGCCCAGGACAGGAGGATCGCTTGAGCCTAGGCATTTGAGACAAGACTGGGCAGCATAGCAACACCTCATCTCTACAAAAAATTTTTTAAAAATTACCTGAATGTGGTGGCACATGCCTTTAGCCCCACTTACTCGAAAGGCTGAGACAGGAGGGTCACCTGAGCCTAGGAGGTTGAGGCTGTAGTGAATTGTAATCATGCCACTCCACCCCAGTCTGGGTGAAAGAATGAGACGGCTGATTCAAAAACAGAGATGCAAACAATTTATATGTCCCTTACTATATTTTAAAACCCTCTAAAGCACTTTGCATGTCCTGACTCATTTACTCTATACAACAATCTTATGAAGTAGGCATCATTGTGATCCTAATTTTACAGATGAGGAAACTGAGGAACAGATCAGTCAATTCTGCAAAAGTCTGTCTAAAGTCGGAGAACAAATAAGTAGTTGTGCCAGAATTCCAACTCTGACCCTCCAGCACTATAGCTATCTGTTAACTGTGTTCATGTAAACTTGTATTTCTTTTCTTTGTTTGTTTTTTTATTGAGACAGGGTCTTGCTTCCTTGTTCAGGCTGTAGTGCAGTGGCACATCATAGTTCACTGCAGCCTTAAACTCCTGGGCTCAAGGGATCTTCCCACCGCAGCCTCCCAAGTAGCTGGGATTACAGCACATGCCACTATTCCCTACTAATTTTTATTTTTAATTTTTTTTTGTAGAGATGGAGTATCACTATGTTGCCCAGGCTAATCTCAAACTCCTGGCCTCAAGTGATCTTCCTGCCTCAGTTTCCCAAAGTGCTGGGATTACAGGTGTGAGCCTACATTTCCCATTTAAAAAATTCTTATAAAACATTAGTTTATATAATAGGTTGTGGGTGACAATGGGCGTATTTATTTAGATTTATTTAATGTCAGTAGTTTAGAATGTTTTTATTTTGTATGTGTGGAAAAGATGGGCTTATTAGATGGCTGAATAGTACTGTGGGTCAGATCAATACACCACCTACATTATTGAGATTGATCATCATGAGACGCTGGTTAGGATCAGTCTCTTTCAATCAGATAGCATATGTAAATAAGCAACCACCCTTTGATTGACTGCTGATGATCCGCAGAGGAAACAATGAATGTTTTGCTTTTCTGACTGTCTTAGTGTTCAGAGAATGTTAACACAAATGAACTCAGCCATGTATTTGAGCAAGCTGTCACAGCAAAGGGATTTCCAAAGCTTTTTGGTTATATGGTGTTTGAATGTATGCATGATCAATATATGGGCTGATGTTTTATTTCAGCAAATATGAAGATGTATTATCCCTTGAAGTTTGTTTTTAACCTCACTTTCACCTCCATTAATATTAACTCTGTAGGTCAGTAAATCTTGATATTCACTTCAATAGAAGCCAATATCTTCAGAATATGAATTATTAATCTTGGCTAACCTGAAAAATTGTATTAATATTTTTTTTTTACTACAGAAAATAAAGACTTATTTTTCTCCTATTTTTTCTTCAGACTCTCTTTATTTTTTGAGTTGGAATCTCACTCTATCACCCAGACTGGAGTGCAGTGGCCGCTCCCGGCCACCACAGCCTCGACCTGCTGGGCTCCAGCGATCCTTCTACCTCAGTCTTCCAAGTAGCTGGCATTACAGGCACGTGCTACCACGCCCGGCTAATTTTTTGATTTTATTGTAGAGATGAGGTCTCGCCTGCCCAGGCGGGTCTCGAGCCCGCGGGCTCAGGCAATCCACTCACCTCAGTCTCCCAAAGGCGCGGGATTACAGGCTGAGCCACCGAGTACGGCTTCTTCAGACACTCTTAAACAGCAAAGTTAATTTTTTGTATGAATCCCCAAACTTCCTTTTCAGAAGGAAAAGTACTTGGGCTCAAGTTATGAGTCTTCTATAAGTTTTGGAAAACTCTCTGACTCACTGAATGAAATGCAGGAAGCAAGGATTAAAGGAGCTCTATTTTCAATCCTCCTGTGAAATACCCTGGTTTCAGGAGGCACTAAGACAGGGCTGTGGTCAAATTATTGCTGCCCATTTTTCTGTTATTTTCTGGATTGACTTGATTTTTAATCAAAACAAATGTATTTCTAGAACATGATAGCCAAATGCTTGATAATAGAGAAGAGTCACTGCATCTGACCCAATGCAGGATAAAAAGCAAAGAGTGAAAAGTCATGAGTGCCTTTGGTTTCCCCACAGCATAAACCTTAGGAGTGAACTATGCAATAGAGCAATTAGTCTTGTTTCAATAGAGTGTTTGGAGTCCTGTAATTTGTAGAACCATATCTGTAATCACAAAGAAATTGAAGACAAAAGGAGATGAAAAAATCATGGATGAAGTTGGAGGAAGCTGTTCTGATGGCTGGTGGTTACTGCCTAAGGGGATGGGAATATTTGGTATTTGGAGGTAGTTGCAAAGAGAGGAAAGGATCTTTGCAAAGGTTGATAAAGTTTATTGTTTTTCAAATTATTTGATTGGGGAGACCAGGGACAAGGAAGAGTTGCTAAATATGGTGGCAGGGCTCTGACCCAGCAGGCAAAGCCTCTAGAACCTTGCCTCACAAAGTGTGGTGTTCAGGCTAGCCATGTCAGCATTTCCCAGGAATTAATGGGAAATATAAATTCTCAGTCATA
>NW_007248146.1:0-7563 GCF_000164805.1 Carlito syrichta
CTCATGGCCACGCTAGTGTTGACCTACTGGGCTCTGGCGATCCTTCTGCCTCAGCCTTCCAAGTAGCTGGAACTACAGGCATGCACTATCACACCTGGCTAATTATTTACTGTAGAGATGAGGCCTCACCAAGTTGCCCGGGCTGGTCTCGAACCCGTGGGCTCAGGCAATTCACTCGCCTCAGCTTCCCAAACTACTGGGATTACAGGCAGAGCCATTGAGCCCGGCCTAGCATTCTGTTAAATCCAAACCACAATTAGGTACCACCTAACTCCTGTAAGGATGGCCTTCATCAATAAACAAAACAAAACAAAACAAAACAACAGATAGATGCTGGCTTGGGTGTCTAGAAAAGGGCACACTTCTACTGTTGGTGGAAGTGCAGGATATTTCAACCTGTAAGGAAAGCAGTGTGGCAATTCCTAAAAGAACTAAAAATTGACCTTCCATACAATCCAGCAATACTTCTCCTGGGAATATACCCGGAGGAACATAAATCATTCACATGCACGTTTATAGCTAATAAATGTTTAGCCAGTGTTCTCAGCAAAAGAAAGAAGAAAGGAAGAAAGGGAGAGAAGAAGAAGAAGACAAGAAAGGAGAGAGGAAGGAAGGAAAAATTAAAAGTGAAAGGAATAAAAGTGCAGAATTGTAGACTTTTCTAACTTCCATAACATAAATACTCCCACCTTGGTCAATTTCAGTATACCAGTGTGACTTTACTGACCTTGGAGTGGATGAGATGTGCAGAATCTGACCTCATGACCTGTTTTGAGTCAGTTCCAACACACTAGAGCCTTTGGGTAAGGTTAGGAGGAAAATATAGAACATTCATCTGGTGCAGTTTTAGTCTTTTCTCAACATTATTTTATCACCCATTTGAGGGCCTGGATCAGCAATTTCAAAACAGAGAATCAAGTGACATATCGTGACTCTTCATTCTTGATGACTTAGACCAAGAATATTTTTATAAACACTAGCGTTTGCTTAGTTATATAAATTCATGGGCTCTTAATAAGATGCCCGTCACTTTTATTTATGGGGACAACACAATCAATTGCCTTTTCTAAAAATTCCTGTAGTTCAATCAATTTGGAACAAAATGGTTGTCTTTTTACATTAACATTAACAATGGATTTCATAATAAATTCCTTGTGTGATGCCCATCAGTTTAGGATGCTATTCCCCAATGAATTCAGAGAACTTAGAGTTCAGCGTCTTCCTCATGGACTGTCATACAGAAGTCAACCACTACAGAGCTTTCCAAGGAAGATGCTGCACCCATTGCTATCATATTTCTCTATATTTTGGTGAATACTACAGCTTCTGAACCCCTTCTTCAGGTTTCCTTGGGAGTTCATGTGTTGGATAACAAGAAAATTTATATAATGTGCCTGTCTCCATGACTTTAGATTCATTTCTATATTTTATAATAAGGTACTCATGTCACAAACTTACTTTTAGGGCAGACCACTCTCTTTCCTCCCTTTTTGTTATGGTAAAATATACATCACATAAATCTAACTTTTAATTTTTTACCATTTTGAAATATACAGTTCAGTGACAATAAGTATATTCTAATTGTTGTGCAACCATCACCACAATGAATCTTTAGAACTTTTCATGATATGACACTGAAATTCTGTTTCTGTTAGGCATTAAGCTGCATTACCCTCCCCCACTCCTATCAATCACTACTTTCTGTCTATATGAATTTGAATATTCTCGATATCTCATATAGGTGGAACCATACGATGTTTTTTATTTTGTGCCTGCATTATTCCACTTCGCACAATGTTTTCTAAGCCCTGTGAGTTGTATTCTCTCAGACAGCAGCCTTGCCTCTACTATTTAATTCAGAGTATGACAGACTCTTTAAACTTGGGGAGTCTGACATTGACTCAGGGTGATTACTGTTAGATTTAAAACTGCAGTACACCCAGTTGGTGTTGAAAGAGAACAATGACATATACTTCATTTCCTAACATTTCCCTAAGAGAGAGCTTGTTATCATCACTTTATAAACTATGTATAGTTGGAGAATTCTAAGACAGTCTTCAATTTAGATCAATTTTGTGATTTTGAATAACAAATATTGAGGTCCAGAGAGATGAAGTGACTGTTAGGGTAACATGATATGCAACCACTAATCTAATCTTCTTTCTGTCTTTACAGATTTGCCTATTCTGGATATTTTATATACATGGAATCATGTAATAGATCACTTTTTATATCTTCTTTCATTTATTTTGATTCCACATTATTGTACCCCAATTCCTTCTGCCCAAAGAACTCCTATCTTAAAATGTGCAACAACTTTGGGCTCATTCCAACTTTCTCCACTTATTTTTTACAGACAGGATCTTGTTCTGTTGCTCAGACTGGAGTGCAGTGGTGTGATCACAGCTCACTGCCACCCCAAACTCATGGACTCAAGCAATCCTTCCACCTCAGCCTCCTAAGTAGCTAGGATGCAGCCATGATGCCTGGCTAATTTCTTAATTTTTGTGGAAATGGTATCTCACTATGTTGCCCAGGCTGGTCTCAAACTCCTGGTCTCAAACTTTCAAGATATCCTCCCAGCTTAGCCGCCCAAATTTGTGGGATTACAGGTGTTATTGTTTCCCCCTTTGACTATCTTTTTTCCTCCCTCTCTGATAAACTTCTCCAGGCACAGCTGGACAATCCTTATTGCATTCAGTCTGCATTATGTCGCCTACCACAAGATATTGCATTTACTTAATTTTTTCTTTACTTTTCCTCTGATGGAAAGAGTTATGGCGTATCCCTTCCTGTATTCTAGTTAAACATACAGTAATTCTTGATTGTTTTTTCCTAGATGAAGAATGAAGGGAAAATAGAAAGAATACATTAGATGAATGAGTAAATAAACTAATACATAAGGGAATAAGTGAGTTTGAACAGAAATAATAATTGAAGAAAGAAGAAGGGACACAAAAGGAAAGGCCAAAAAGAGTGTAGAAGATACAAAGGAGAAAAATGTATGATAAAAAGAAAAGCCGATGCTTTTGAATTGGAAGCCACAAATAGAGGAATCATATTAAGAAACATTAGGCTACAGTCAATTCTAAAGAAATTTCCAAGTACAGGACCTTAAGATTGGAAGGAATTGGTATTGTTGAATGTTTAATCCTCCCTCTTTCTGTCAGGGATCTTGGAAGGTAATACTGCTAAAATAAAACTCTACTTCGTATCTCATTGTACCTGCCTTTACAACCCCAAGATGATATCACTTATAAGTTGTCTTTCACTGCGTCTGCTTCTCCTGGGAGATTGTTAAAGATGGAAACTTTGGCCCCGTGAAGGGCAGGGAGACAGAGTCTCTCATGAAATCCCTGGGAAATGCAATCATGTTTCTTCTGATAAAATTAAACCAAATTGGAGTAAATATACAATAACACACAGCTCTTACAATACGTGAGCCTTCTAGGACTTAATTCTCATTGTGCCTCATTAAATAAATTGTTCTATTGCCGATGCTATTATCCGAGAACTATGATTCTTTAGAAGATAACAACCCAAAATAAATTAGACTGGTTTTGAATTCTCATTGTACCTCATTAAATAAATTGTTCTATTGTCAGTGCTATTCTCTGAGGACTATGATTCTTTAGAAACAAACAGCCAAAAAAAAAAAAATTAGAGTGGTTTTGGCAGTCATGTCCTTGGGGTAACTTTGGAATTCAATGCATGTCTCCTAGCATATTTTAGAGAGCAGGGAATGTGGCAAATTCCTTCTATATTTAAATGAAGTCACTTCATTATAGACATTATGCAAAGACCTTGACAAGTTCTGCTGGTTTCCTAGTGCTTTGACTCAGGAATGTAAAAATGATCAAAAAGTTCTTTCTTTCATTGCATTCTTGCATTATGGCTACATGTTAGCTATCTAGACCTTTGCCATATTGAACTAAAAACTATTAATAACCACTGCTATTAATCACTGTTTACATTTCATTAATATTAGCATCTTCTCTTATATAGTTCAACACAAATGGAAGCTGTGGATATACAGTCCAAATATAGTCTCTCCTCTTTTCACTTAAGATAATCCAATGCACATTTTCTAACATAGTCCAATTCTCCTTGGATCAAACTCTTCTAAGTGGAATTGGATCTTTAAATGGGACTTGCCCATTTTTGCACACTTAATTTCTGAGTTTTTAAATGACAAATATTGCTCTGATTTATTTTAATTTTATATTTTATCTTACAAAATTTTACACATTTTTTGTTCTAAGTATTAAAAAATTAAGGCATTTCATTGAACACCTTTTCTCTTCCCCCAGAAAAGGATTTTTAAAATTCAAGCAATTGCAAATAGGAAACCAGAGGGGCAGCCCCAGGCTGGGACAAATAATGGCTACTTCTCCCCGACAGAACATGGGGAGAAGGTGGCCCCTATACCCTTTATGGTCAACTTGGACCCCTTTCCTCATTCTGCTGCAGCATCCTAGGGGCAGAGCCCCACCTTTCCAGGGACCAGGGTAGACATAACCCAGCCTGCCACACCTCAGTCACCCTTCCTTGATTATCTTGGGGGAAGGAAAGGGCCAGAACAAGGGGGATGGGGATGAGCATTTGGCGCTGGTAGCAGCAGCAATGATGGATGTCGAAGAAAGGATCATTGAACAAAAACCAACACAACTGTCCAGAGGCAGTTTGTGAACAGAAGAACAATGCATCCAGAACCTTGGATGGTAGGGAGGAGTGGGAGGGTTGGACCAGGCAGGCCTAGCTTCTGGGTATCAGTGCCCCGTCTGAGGAGGTGAAACAGCTGGGTGCTGGAATATATTATCAGATCCCAGGCTGAGGGCAAGGGGGCAGGGGCTCAAGCCTCTCCTGCCTTCATGGTGAAGGGATGAGGGAAGATGGGAAGTAAGGAAAATGGGTATGAACTCAATATGGTGGTGGCAAAGACACAAGGTGGCTGGGGCATTGACCTGAGGTTATCCAAGCTGAGGTGCAGTGACCTGAGTATGACTCATTGCAGCCTTCAACACCTGGGTCCAGGTGATCCTTCCACCTCAGCCTCCCAAGTAGCTGGGACAACAGGTGCATGCCACTATGCCCAGTTTTTTTTGGTTTTGTTTTGTTTTTGTTTTTTGTTTTTTTGTAGAGACAAGGCCTATGTTGCCCAGGTGTGTCTAAAACTCCTGGGCCCAAGCAGTCCTCTTGCCTCTTCCACTCAATATGCTGAGATTACAGGCATTAGCCACTGCACCTGGGAATTAAAAAAAATTATGAATCCACAAGAATACAATTTTTTCAACTTTTTTTGGATTTGCCTATAGGTGATATGACCATTTCTGGTCAAGAAGATGTGAGCAGACATGACTAGACTGAGGGTGTTATCATGTGGTGTATGTGCCTCTTTACTGTGCTCTCCCATACCCAGTAGACTTGGGTTGAGATTGAGGGGCTGAGACTGAGACTTGTAAATGGAAACTGTGGTCTAGGATCTTAACCACTCTGATCCATGCAGATATAACTGATTCTTTGAGTGATATTTAAACTTGTGTTGAATTGTGTCACTGAAGTTTAAGGATTAATTTATTATCATAAATAGGTTATTTATCCTGATATCTGAATTCTCTTATTTCACAGAGTTGAGGTGAGAATCCAGTGAAAAGTACTATTATTTTTTAAATGCATGAACTAATGAAATGATATCTTAAATGTATCTTGAAAACCATATTATATAAAAGGACTTCCAAATTATGTCTGCACATGAATCTCATTTTTCTGATCTGTAGTTTCTTTAAGAATGGATTGAAATACAATTATTTATTTAAGACATTATAGCACTATATTTAAGAATGTGGATTTGTGTCTCATCATTGACACTTACTAACTGTACAACTTTGTGCAAGTTAGTTTGTATCTCTATATCATGGTTACTCATCTTGAAATAGGGTGAATAAAAGCACCTACCTCATAGAATTTTTGTAGAGTTTAAATTATTTAGTGCACATAAATGCTTACTAAAACACCTGTCATAAACCAAAGTTCAAAAAATGATTCACATTCTTATTTTCTACAAGGTTTTTCCCAGAACTCAGAAGTGTTTTAGAAAACTGAATAGGTACAAAAACTAAATGTTTTCTTGCCTCTGCAGTAATCACATGTCTTAGATTACAACATGATCTTACTTATCATGTCTTAGTCAAATTTCTTATAGTTCATTTTCCACATTTTTTTAGTACCCTTTGATTTTAGCTTGCCTTTTAGTATTAAGAATTTCCTCCAAAAATAAAAGAACAACTTTTTTTTTCGAGTTATGTAGATGTACAGTAAGTCCCCTACATACAAACCTTCAAGTTGAGAACTTTCAAAGATGTGAATGTGCACCTTCTACAAGTTGTTGTGTTTTTGTATGTATGTTTTTCATGTATTATATGTGTGAAAAGTATTATAGACCTATTACAGTGCAGTAGTATATAGCCAATTGTGTTAGTTGGGTACCTAGCTAACTTTGTGGGACTTAAAACAAATTGGACTTGCAAATTCACTCTTGGAATGGAACTCATTAGTATGTATGGGTCTTATTCTGTAGATGATGTGGGCCCTCATTGACCCTAAACAAAGATAATGCATATGGCTTCTGAGTTGGTAGAGGTAGCTGCTCTCAGACATATATTTGAGTGTATTGCTTTGAATAGGGCACAGACTGAGGTTAAAAAAAGTAGACAATATGGTATTCTTTTCCCAGATCAGTACTATGACATATATAAATCTTAATCTTGGAGAGAGAGAGACAGACAGAGACAGAGAGAGAGAGAGAGAGACAAAAGGCAAAAAGGCAGAAATGCCTTCAGTGAGGGACTTTGTGAGAACAAAGACATCTGTAGGACTGAATCAGATATGCCTTCACTATTTTATTTTTTAAAATTTATTGTATTTATTTATTTTTTATAATCAATATTTTTTATTATGATATTGTAGGGTACAGTTAAGGGTTAGGTATACAAATATGCTTTTTTCAGCACCCTTGTTGATAAGAGGTGTCTCCCCATCCCAGACAGATATTTATGACCATTAATCCCATCTTCCTTCCCCTTCCCCCCCATAGATACCCACCACTGTCAGTCATTTTCTTATGGTAATACGTTGGATGATCAAGGTCCACTATATGGGTGAGAATATGTGATACTCAGATCTTTGTTTCTGTGAGAGATCACTCAGTATTATAGACTCTAGTTGCATCCAGGTTGCTGCGAAATTCATAATTTTGTTCTTTTTTATGGCTGCATAGTATTCCATCATGTATGCATACCACATTTTTTTTAATCCAGTCCTCTTTGGATGAACAGCATGGTTGCTTCCAGGTTCTTGCTATTGTGAACAATGCTGTGATAAACATATGTGTGCAGATATCTTTTTGATTGAGTGATTTGAGTTCCTCAGGGTATACACCCAGTAGGGGGATTGCAGAGTCATAAGGGTGGTTGATATTTAGAGCTTTTAGGAATTGCCATATGGTTTCCCACAGAGGTTGCACTTGTTTGCACTCACACCACAGTGTAAAAGTATTCCTTTTTT
>NW_007248147.1:0-500 GCF_000164805.1 Carlito syrichta
CCTCTCTGTCATCCAGGCTGAGGCCTACTCTCGGCCACAGTGGCCTACATTGGCTGGGCTCTGGCAATCTTCTTGCTGTGCCCTCGGATAGGCCGTAAAGACAGGCAGGCTCCAACATGCACAGTTCAGGTTTTTGGCTTCTTGTAGAGAGGAGGTCTCACCAAGCTGCACGGGCTGGTATCACACCCGGGGGCATAGGCCATCCTCTTGACTTGGCCACCTAGGTCACTGGGATGAAAGGCGTGAGAACCCACACACAACCTGCACACCCCTCTCATGAACCCACCATGAGTCCTGCTCCCTTCCAACGACCCGGATCCCCAGAGATGGCGGCCAGAGTTACCTGTTGAACCCTCCCAGGGGATCGCCTGTCACAGGGGTGTGTCTCTGCTGGGGCATCAACCCCTCCACCCACCTCGTTGCCCAGGGCTAACCCACTCGTCCCTCCCAGGGGCCACCTCAGGGAAAAAGAGGGTGTAACTCTCAAATCAACAGGGGGA
>NW_007248147.1:1675-2286 GCF_000164805.1 Carlito syrichta
CGCTCCAGCCACCCTCACGACTCGACATCCCAGAGTGCTGGGATTCCAGGTGTGGGCCACCACATCAGGTCTTCTGGTTCATTTTTGATGAAGGATTGCGGTCAGGCTCGGGGGCTCAGCCTCATCATTCCAGTGCTTTGAGAGGCCGAGGCCAGTGGCTGGCCAGAGCCCATGGGCCGAGACCCACCTGGGCACCTTGGTGAGACCTCATCTCTACCCACTAACCCAAATGAGCCGGGTGTAGTGGCACACGCCTGTCATTCTGACTGCTCCAAAGGCCAGTGAAAGGCATGCTGGAGCTCAGGAGACCAGGGCTGCGGTGGCTGGGAGCAAGCCACTGCCCTCCAACCTGGCGACAGAGTGAGACTCCAACTCAAAGAAAAAATGGAAAAAAAGGAAAAAAACAGAAGAACATCCATTTGTCTTTGGGGTTGGGATCACGGTTAACAGACAGAGATCATTTGGGAAGGAGGTGCCAATCCTGGGCCTAGAATTCCTGAAAGATGGTGTGATGTCAGGTAGTTAGGCTGTGGCTTTGGGAGGCCCAGGTGAGGGTCCACTGGAGCCTGGGAGTTCAAGATCAACCTGGGGCCACATAGCGATATCTCATC
>NW_007248147.1:3401-4604 GCF_000164805.1 Carlito syrichta
GTCCCAGTCTGGTCTAGAACAAGGGAGCTCAGGTCATCCTCTCGCCCTGGCATCCCAAGCGCAGGGGTGTCAGGCATGAACCCGCACTCCCATCCTCCACATCCCTCTTGGGACCCCACTGCGAGTCCTGCTCCCATCAGATGATCCAGGACCCCAGAGAGGGCAGTTGGTGTCACCCACTGAGCCCATCCCATGGGGGCACCTGGCACATGGGTGTGTCTCCACTGGGACGTGCACCCCTCTGCCCACCTTGTTACCCAGTGTTGACCCGATTGCTCCTCTCAGGGTTCACCTCAGGGAAAGGGAAAGCATGACTTTCAAACTGGCTGGTGTTGGCCAGCTGGGCAACTCACGCCTGTGTCAATGGCATTGGGGAGGCTGAGATTTGAAGATGACCAGAACCCAAGGGCTGAGACCAAGCTGGACACCATAGCAATCCCACAACTCGACACCCAGCAAAACCCAGAAAACCTTGGGTGAGGGCAGACCTTGGTGGGAAGATTGTCTCAGGCCCAGAGTTCAAGACCAGGGTGTTGACCAAATGGAAAGCCTGTGATCACAGCAATTTGGGAGGCCAAGGATGTGAGGAAGACCCTAGTTGGGAGGTGTGAGTACAGCTAGGGCTACCTATTTTGGAAACAAGAGAGAGAGGCAAAGAAAGAAAGAAAGAAAGGAAGAAATGCATTTTCTGGCAGACCTTTTGCTCAGTCTTTCCCTCCTGGACCCCCACATTTGAGGTTCTCCAAAGCTCAGCATATTTCTGCCCCAAACCCCCACAATAGCGACCCCCGCTTTGGTGTCAGATTTCCCGAGAATCCCTGGCCGGGTTCTTGCCGGCTCTCCTCTCCGAGGTGAAAAATGTGCCCCAGGGAGCAAGGACCTCCAACTCGACAACGAGGACCTTTAGCCAAGAAAGGCCAGGAACACAATCCTCACCCGGGGACATTTCTTCCCCCCAGTCCCATTTTTTCTGGCTTTCAAACCAGTCGCCCTTTGAACACACCAGGCACAATTCGGAATCTGTGTACGATTCTGATGAATTTGGAGACAGGGTCTGGCTCTGTGGCCTAGACTGGGGCCTGAGGACACAATCATCATTGACCACCAGCCTCAAAATCGTGGGCTCTGGTGATCCTCCCACCTCAGCCTCTGGAGTGGCCAGGATGATGGGCACCATGACCCCAGACCCTCCTGTTTGACCAG
>NW_007248148.1:0-7842 GCF_000164805.1 Carlito syrichta
GGTCCCCAAACTTTTAAAACAGGGGGCCAGTTCACTGTCCCTCAGACCATTGGAGGGGTGGACTATAGTTTTTAACGAAAGGAATTTTTTCATACTTCTTTTTGTAAACTATAGTCCGCCCCTCCAATGGTCTGAGGGACAGTGAACTGGCCCCGTTTTAAAAGTTTGAGGGACCTCTGGTCTAGTTGAAACAGCTCTATGGTAACATCTGTGTTGAGGAGTGGGAAATGACAAACGATTATGTCTTCAGTCAAGTTGGTGGAGGTGGAAGTGGTTGTTGAATGGTGAGACATTTCAGCTTTGGCACCAACACCTTCTCTTCATCATCAGCAGCCAATTCAGATTGATGGTGTGATTTATATAGTGTCTAGCTGTACCTCGCTGGGGTGGGGGACTGGACATGTATAATTAGACAATTCAGTACCCAAATAAGTGAGGGTAAGTCTTGGGGAAAAACACAAGCATATCTTCTCCTCCATGTTAAAAGGACATCTGGCCCTTCCATTGACCTGTAAGATCTTTCCATTTTACCAATGGCTTGACAGTATTCTCAGGACTCCAAAGTCTTATCATAGCTGAATGTCCTTGAGGGTTCAAATTGAGATGATTAATTAGTTACATAGCATGATTTATGGTATGATGGGGAGAACTATATCTGAATTACCCTTCCTGCAACTTAATTATTATACTTTTTAACGAATAATGGGGTCTCTCGACTATAGCTTGACCTTGAGTATGATACGGAATTCCTGTAGAATGTGAGATGCCAAATAGGGTACAAAAAGACTGATAAGTTTTGATGCGTAAGCACGAGCATTATCAGTTTTTAATTGTTTAGGAATACCCATATGTGAAAAACAAAATAATAAATGTTGGATTACATCTTTATAGGTGTTCCCAGTTCTGGGTGAGGCTAAAACTTAATGGGAAAATGTATCCACTATCACATGTAGAAATGACAATTTTCCAAAGCTTTGGAAATGAGTAACATCTATTTGTCACAAAACATTAGGTTTGAATCCACGGGGATTAAATCCTGAGGGGAGAGGGTTATTAGAAATAGGACATGAAATACAATTTGTTATCATTTGTCCAGAGGATTCTCTTGGAATGTGAAACTGGTGATGAAATTTATGGAATTGCTGAGGTTGATTGACTAAAGAATCTACAAAGAGAGGGCACATGACCGATTTTGTCAAGGTATCTGTTAATTGATTACCTTGATGTAGAGGTACAGGGAGTCCTGAATGAAATCTAATATGACCTATGAAAAATGGTTAGTTTCTAACAATTTATTAGTTGATGTAATTGGATAAGTAAATCAAGAATAGTTGTCTTATTGCCAGAATGGTGGCTGTTTTAATACGAGGAAATAGCCCTTTTTTATTACAGGAATCAGTATAGAAAGACAATTTTCTCCTCTTAAATCAAGATGGTAACAAATCACAATCTCTCCCTCCCTGGTGTCAGTTGCCAGAAGTCTTTTGTCGCCAGTGGGGAAATTTAAATTATCTGGATATTTTTCTTCACGGTACCTAACTGCTTCTTCTTTTAAGCTTTCCTTATCCTCAGTGAGTAGAGGATCATCATCAACAGTGTCAGTGACTAACATTACCTGTGAAAGACAGGGATTAGTAATGGAATTCTTTCACCTGGTTCCTCTTTTTCTTTAATGGGCATTTTATCACCCTTTTGTTGTAGATCTAAGACATCTCTAATTATATTTCATAATGCAAAAGTATCTACAAGCACTCGTTCTGGACCATGGAGAGTGTAATACAGTTTCAATTTTTCCCCAAACTTGGTCCACGTTTCTAAATTAATGGTGCCTTCTTCAGGGAACCAGGGGCACTGTCCTTACACAAAATGGAAAAATGGAGATAATCGTGTAAAGGAAACTTTATTTATTTATATTTTTGGGAGGTTGGAGTCTCACTCTGTCACCCAGACAGGAGTGCAGTGGCCACTCTAGGCCACTTGGGCCTCGACCTGCTGGCTCTGGTGATCCGTCTGCATCAGCCTTCCAAGGAGCCGGAATTACAGGAAAGCGCTACCATGCCTGGCTGATTTTTTGATTTATTGTAGAGATGAGGTCTCGCCAAGTTGCCCAGGTGGGTCGTGAACCCGTGAACTCAGGCAATCCACTCACCTCAGCCTCCCAAAGTGAGGGATTACAGGCTGAGCCACCGAGACCAGCTTAGAGGAAACTTTAGTTCCTCTTTTAGAAAGCATATGTATCAAAATTCTTATGAACAATTTTATTTCTTTAAATTCACTCTGGCCCATGATCGTATCATTGCTCTATAACTGCTTACCCTTCCTAGCTCTGCCTGTCTCTACAGAGGGGTCTGCAATAACCTAGGTAAGTTCCGATCCCTTCCAATTAAAGTAAGGCTTACCGTTCAGGACCCTGTTTGGAGTCCAAGTCCAGCAAGTCAGGGTTTCCTGAAGGAGGAACAACATAGACGTAGGAGAAAGCTTGGACACTGATTCTGTTGTTATGTAGGACTAATGCCGATTTATTATTCTTTTCAAGTTCTTTTTATACTTTTAGTTACATACAGTTAGGCCTTCAAACCCAGATGTATTTATTTTGTTTTGGTCATTGTTCTAAACGTGATGAAATACTGTCTTCCCTCAAATTTGTGACAATGTGTCCACTAGTAGAATCTTTCAAGCATGTAATTTTTCACAATGTGTTTTCTCAATCTATTTACCCTAATCATATAAACTTTTAACAACTTAATGCCTAACTTATGTTTTCCTAACATTTTATTTTTTTTAAATACAATTACAAAGCCTTTTCTACCATTTTCAACTTTCCATATTAATCATCTACTCTAAAATGCAAAAAGTTTGTATATACTGAAAATTATAAGGCCATTAATGTTTTCTTGTATAAATTGCCACACCTAAAATTAAAACACTCATAATCATCACAACAAACTTTTTCGTTATGTTAAAAATGCCTATATAAAACTTCACAATTAGAAAATGGAAACAACATCACCAAAGCTCTCTAATTAGCGACCAACTTAAAAAACTAAAATTAATAAGCCTATTATGATGTTAAATGTAATGTTTATAATTTGCATCTGTAGTCCCCGAAGAGAGATAAAGAGAGTACTGATGCACATTCAACCCAAGTCTCCCAGTGGTAGGAGAGTGCCATCAGCAGTTTTTAACCATTGTTGCGGGTTCAAACACCAAAGGGTGGGGAGAGAGAAACTCAAGTGGAAAGCCATATCTTGGCAGAAAAATTTTCATTTCACTAATTGCTTGTTTCTACTATTAGATTCTTTTAAAGGACTACTATTATTTTTTTGCATCCCCCGACTCGTCGGATACCAATGGTGAACATAACAAGATGAGTAAAAGAATCAGGGCCAATAGTGGCCTAGAATGGCCCTGCATCTCGGGTCTTTGGCCTTACAGACCCTGTCAATGGGAAGGCCTTTGAGGCTGCCTCCTGACAATGGGTCATCGGAAGGGAGCGGGTCTCATGGTGGGGCCCAGAGAGAGGTTTGAAAATCAGGTGCCAGTCACCAGGCAATCTGGGAGGCTGAGGCAAGAGGAAGGCTTTAGCTCCCAGGTTTAAGACCAGCCCTGGCACCTTGGAGAGACCTAGTCTCTAAAAGAAGTCAAAAAAATTAGCCAAGCATGGTGGTGCATGACTGTCGCTCTGGCTACTTGGAGTCCGTGGCAGGACGATTGCCAGAGTCCAGTTGGTGGAGGCCTTGGAGGCCGACAGTGGTTTCCTGAGCTCCAGTCTGGGCAACAGAGTGAGACTCTGACTCAGAATAATAATACCAACCTTCACCACCACCACAACCACAGGCTGGGCTCAGGAGCTCAGCCTGCACTCCCAGCCTTTTGGAGGGCAAGGCATGTGTACAACCTGAGCCTGCAACTTCAACACCAACCTGGGACATAGGGAGAGACCTTGTCTCAGCCTTCATAAACAAATCCAAAAATTAGCCAGTGATGGTGGTGCAGGCCTGTGGTTCCTGCCACTCAGGAGGCCAATGCGGGAGGATCACCGGAGCATGGCAGGAGCTGTCCATGGTGGCTGTGACTGTGCCCCTGCACTCTGGCCTGGGAGACAGATAGGGATTCCGACTCCAAATAATAATAATAATCACCACCACCACCACCTCCCCTTTCATCCAGCATGAGGAGTCACCCTCAAGGATGTGAGAGGAAAAGCCACTTTCCAGCCTGTCATTGCAGGAGATGTCAAAGGTGGCCACCGGGCATGTACATCCCGCACCTTTGGCCACATGTCCCAGAAGGCCTGAGTGCACTTTACACACAAGACTGGGTTGGTCTCCAACCCCTGGCTCAGTCAATCTCCCACTTCTAACTCCCAGGGCACAGGGCTGACTGCTGTGAGCCACTTTGCCCGGCCTGGACTCACATGTTCTGTCGGTGGAGGTGACTCAAAGGAATAGCCCTGATGGAGGCCACCACATCCCATGTAGCCGGGACTGAGGACATCAACTTGAGCTACTTCAGTGTTTGCATTTGGGGGAGTGGCGATTTCTCATTTGGTGGCCCAGACTGGTCTCGCACTCCCGGGTTCCAGTGGTCCCCTGACTTGGTCTACCAAAGCCACAGCCTGATTGGCTACTGATTGACCATCTTTCGGGAACTCTACGACCAAGACTGCAGCTTCCTTCCTCAATGATCTCTGATCATGATGATCCCAACTTCATACACAAATGGTTGCTCTTCTTTTCTTTCCTTTTATTTTTTATGTTTTGAGTTGGAGTCTCACTCCTCGCTGAGGCTGGAGGGTGTTGGCTTGCTCCTGGCCAGTGCATCCTCTGCCTGCCTGGATCCAGTGAGCATCCCCCACAGGCCTTCCAAGAAGCTGGATCGACAGAGGTTGAGCCCCTGAGCCCAGCCTCGATCCTTCATCTAAAATGAACCAGAAGTCTGGATGCATCGAACTATGCCTGGAATCCCAGCGCTATGGGATGCTGAATCAGGAGGCTGACTGTAGCCCATGAGGTCATGGCCAACCCGGGTCTTGCAGTGAGACCCCATGTCTGCACCCATTCAAAGAGGGTGGTGTCCATCATGCTGGCCACTACAGAGGGTGAGGCAGGAAGAATGCCGGAGCCCATGATTTCGAGGCTGGTGGTGAATGATGGTCATGTTCCTGGCCCCAGCTTGGGACACAGAGTCAGATTCTGTCTCCAAAAAAATCAGAATGGTGCACAGATTCTCAGCTGCGCATGGTGTGCTCAAAGTGCAACTGGTTTTAAAAACAGAAAAAAATGGGACTTGGTGTAAGAAATGTCCTCAGGTGAGAGATATGTTTCTGGCCTTTCTTGACAGAAGGTCCTCGTTGCCGAGTCAGAGGTCCGGACTTCCTGGGGCACATTTTTCACCTCAGAGAGGAGAGTCAGCAGGAAACTGACCAGGGAGACTCTGGAACTTCCAAACAAATGTGGTGGCAACCGTTGGGGGGGTTTGGGGCTGTAAGGTGCCGACCTTGAGAGACACGCATATATGGGGGGGCAGAGGGAGGAAAGACTGATGGCAGAAGGTTTTCAGGCGAAAGGATTTCTTTGTTGACTTACATTTTCTTTGTCTATCTTTCTTTCTTTCTTTCTTTCTTTCTTTCTTTCTTTCTTTCTTTCTTTCTTTCTTTCTTTCTTCCTGTCTTACTTTTCTTTATTTCTTTACTTTCCTCACTAGCCTGTCCAGGCTGCTCTGAAGCCACACAACTTGGGCCATTCTCTTGGCATGGGCCTCCCAAACTGCTGCAAAAACAGGCTTTCAATTTAGTTGACATCCTTGTCTTCCTGCCTGGTCTTTAACTCTGGGCTGAAGATGATCCTACTGCCGAGGCCAGCCATAACCGAAGGATTTCTGGAATTTGCTTGGGGTCATGGTGGGGGCTTGCTATGTTGTCCAGCCTGGTCTCGAGCTACCAGATCTGGGCATCTTCCCTTCTTGGCCTGTCCAAACGCCAAGGAGACAGGCATGAGTCGAAAGTCCATCACTGCTCTCCTGATAGTTTCAGAGACATGCTCTCCCTTTCCCCGAGGCGGCCCTTGGGAGGCGTGAGCGGGTCCACCATAGGGAACAAGGCAGATGGAAGGGTGTGTGCCCCGGTGGTAACAAGCCCCTGACTCAGGCACTCCCTCAGGGGAGGGCTTGATGGATGACTGTGGCTGCCCTCACTGGGGTCCCACGTCATTGGAAGGGAGCTGTCCTCCTGGTGGTTCCCGAGAGGGGTGGGCAGGCTGGACGTGGTTGCTCAGGTCTGACATCCTAGTGTTCTGGGAGGCTGAAGTGAGAGGATAAACTGACCTCCCGGGTTCTAGACAAACCCAGGTACCTTGCTGAGACCTTGTCTCTACAAGAAGCCAAAATATGATCCAAGCATGTTGGTGCATGCCTGTCATGCCAGACACTCAGGAGGCTGCTGGGGGAGTATAGCTGGAGCCCTGATGGTGCAGGCCGCTTTGGCCGAGAGTGGGCCCCTGAGCTCCATCCTGGGTGACAGAGCAGGACTCCAACTTAGAATAATAATATCAACCACCACCACAGAACAGCCACAGGCCAGGCTCAGGGGCTCAGTATGCCTTCTGGCCCTACAGAGCCCCTGACAAATGGACAGCCTGAGCCTGCAGGTTCCACACCAGCCCAGGAGATGGGGCGAGATCTCATCTCAGCTATCAAAATAAATCCAAAGATTAGCTGGGCATGGTGGCACAGGTCTGTGGTTCCACACACTCAGGGGCTGAGGCAGGAGGATTGTCTGAGCCCGGCAGGTGGAGTCAGCAGTGGCTGTGAGCATGCCCTTGAGCTCCAGCCTGGGTGAAAGAGTGGGATTCTGACTCCAAATAATAATCACAATCACCACCACCACCACCAACACTGCCACTTATGACAAGGAGTCACCCTTAGGGATAGGAGATGAAAAGGCATTTTGGGCCTGTTGTTCACGGGAGGTTTCAAAGGTGGCCAGCAGGCATGTCAATCCTGCACCTTGGACCATGCGCCCCAGAAGGCCTGCTCCCATCTTTCACACACATGCCCACAGCGACAAGGTCTGTGAGCTCATGGAACAGACGGCCCTGATCTAGGGTGTCTGTTGGGGACATAGCAATCAAGGTGGTCCATCAACACCATGTCCAGCCCAGGTTCCAGTCACTGGGTCTGCCACCTTCAGGAGGGGATCGGCCCCTTCCTCTCCCAATCACTCCACGGTACATCTCCCACGTGGACCTGTCCTTGGGGATCTCTGGACGCCCATCTTGGCACACATGGGAAGCATCTTTTTTGTCTCTGTAGTCTCCATTGGCCAGGCTGGCACACGGTGGCATGATCGTGGCTCCTAGAGCCTTGACCTGATGGGCTCAGGTTGTCTTCCCATCTGGGCCCCGAGTAGCTGGGACTCCAGGGGCCACCACGCCTGACTTGATTTTGGGGACTTCTCACTGAGACAAGGTCTGGCCATGTCACCCAGGCTGGTCTCTGACCCCTGGGTGCAGGCAGACTCTCACTTCTGCCTTGCAATACATAGAGCTGATGACTGTGTGTCTCAGTGCCTGGCCTACATTAAAACGTTCTGTCAGTGGGGGTGATGCTAAAGAACAACCCATGATGGAGGCCACCACATCCCATGTAGCTGGGACCATGGGTACCACCACACGCCAATCAAGTATTTTGTGTTCCAGGAAGCAATGTGGTCTCGCTACTTGGCCCAGGTTGGTCTCGATCTCCTTGGCTCCAGTGGTCCCCCATCTCAGCATCTCAAAGCCACAGCCTGATTGTCTGCCGATCCTGTCTTTTGGGTACTCTAGTCCAAAGACTGGGGCCTCC
>NW_007248149.1:0-67655 GCF_000164805.1 Carlito syrichta
CAGTCCATGTCACTTGTTACACTTCTGCTCAATTATGCACCCTCCATGGTCAAACCTACTATACTGCTATTTTAGAAAGAACCTCTCCGCGTCCCTCTGGCAGTGTCTTCAAGAGAGATCTTAAATATTCTCAGGCATCCTGTCTAGGTACTGTTGGCAAAAGTGTGTGCTGGCATACCGTTGCCCCGGTTCATGTATCAGATGGAGGGGGCCCCAGCGACATTCAAAAACAAACTCTTGTTGCCCAACACATCCAAGAACTGACCCGACAGTTATACCCTCACTTAGACTACCACCCACTCGCCCTTCGAAAACCCAGAGACATTACCTTGGATCCATACACACAGGGAATCCTCGAAGCCTCTCTCTCTCTATTAAACTCCACTAACCCCTCCCTTGCACAGGACTGCTGGCTATGTATGACCGTTGGTATGCCTCTACCTACTGCCATTCCTGTCTTAAACGCTTCCTATGTCCCTTTCAATGGAGATGCCAATTGCTCATTATCACCCCCCTTCAGAGTACAGCCCTCGGGTTTCAATTCCTCCGGTTGCTTCCAAGGGAAATTTCAAAATAATTCTTATGATAGTGACGTCGGATTTGTCACCTTTTCCGATTGTCATACTGTAACTAACGTTTCCACCTCCATCTGCCCCCCTCCAGGACAAGTGTTCATTTGTGGAGGCAACCTTGCCTACACCATGCTCCCTTTCAATTGGACAGGCCTCTGCGTTACAGCTAGCCTTCTCCCCGACATCTCTATCATCCCCGGGGATGAACCTGTCCCTCTCCCTAGTCTTGACCTTATAGCGGGACGCCACCGGCGTGCTCTCCAAGCCATTCCCCTACTTCTAAGCTTGGGGGTTACAACCACTGTAGCCTCCGGCGGAGCGGGGATAGGGGTCGCTGTTAATACCTATAATAAGTTGTCTCGTCAGTTAATTGATGATGTTCAAACTCTCTCTGAAACTATTAATGATCTACAAGATCAAATTGATTCTTTTTTTTTTTTTCATTAATCAGTATTTTTTATTATGGTTTTGTGGGGTACAGTTAAGGGTTAGGTGTACAATGACGTTTCATTCAGGCACCCTGTAGATAAGAAGTGTTTTCCCATCCCCCGACAGATATTTGCTACTGTTAATCCCATCCCCCTCCCCCCCATAGTTTCCCAGTACCATCCGTCTTTGAAAGGTCAAATTGATTCTTTAGCTGAGGTAGTTCTACAAAATCGCAGAGGATTAGACCTATTAACTGCAGAACAGGGAGGAATCTGTTTAGCTTTACAGGAACGATGCTGTTTCTACGCCAACAAGTCTGGCATCGTCCGAGACAAAATCAAGAAATTACAAGAAGGCCTCATCAAGCGAAGAAAAGAATTGTTCGAGAACCCGCTTTGGACCGGACTTAATGGACTCCTCCCTTACCTCCTCCCTGTCTTGGGCCCCCTCTTTTGCCTCCTTTTGCTCATAACCTTCGGTCCCTGGGCGTTTCGCCATTTTACTAATCTTATCAAAAGACAAATTGATGCTGTCCTCTCTAAACCTATCCAAATCCATTACCAACGGCTGGCATTGGAAGAAGGCACGGAAAAAGACTACTACGGCTCCCTCCCTACGGGGACGACATGATAACCAGAGGCATGTCTACCCTCTCCCTTTAAGGGGAACAGGGTATGAGCACTGGGATGAGTGTAGAACAATGTATTGCAAGGGAAGGTCTCAAAAACTTCGACCTCCTCTGGGTATCCCTGTGAGCACGCCTGGCTTGCATAGAGTTGGTATCTAATTTTCTAATTTTCTCAAAAATCAATTCTGGCTCTGCCTCTCCTCCCCAAAAGATACCAAGAGCCAATGGTGGTGGATTCGGAGAATCCACGGGAGGAGCCGGGCCCCTACTCCCTCACCCGGTTAATGCTCACCATCCCTTCTGTCTTTGAACAGAAAGGGAGGAGATGTTGGGAGCCATTTTAAAAATAGCAATCATCTTATATAAGCCTTCTTCTTTGTCCTCCGAAAAGCCCGCGCGCGCCAAACCACAACACCCCTCCCACCTCCTCTCCTCATACCACCCACTACTCTTCCTCCTATCATAAGCCACCACACGCCCTATTTCAGCCCGCCCCTCTTTGCTATGTATATAAGCAATCACCTAACAATAAAATTTGGAGGCTTGATCAGAACACTGTCTTGCCTCCATTCTGCGTGTCTCCTGTCTCTTTCTCTCTTGTCTCTCTCTCTCTTTTCACCAGCAGCAGGTAGTCCTCCTCGTGCCCACGTTTTATTTGTCCCGCTGGTCGGGACAAAAGTACTTTACATGAAGAGAGTAATCAGTTGAGATAGTTTAAGAAAGAGGATAGCTGGGCATGGTGGCTCAGGCTTATAATCCCAGGACTTTGGGAGGCCAAGGTGAGAGGATTGCCTGAGCCCAAGGATTCAAGACCCAGCCTGGGTAAATTGCCGAGACCTCATCTCTACAATAAATTTAAAAATTTGCTGGGTGTGGTAGTGTGTCTGTAGTTCCAGTTCCTTGGAAGGCTGAGGTGGAAGGATCACCTGAGCCCAGTAGGGTGAGGCTGCAGTGGCTATGAGCATGCCACTGCGCTTCAGCCTGGGTGACAGAATGAGACTCCAAATCAAAAAAAAAAAAAAAAAAAGAAAGAAAGAAAGAGGATATGAATAAAGTGTTGTGTGGATTTAATGCTAACAAGATTATTGGTGACTTTAATGAGAGATGTGCCATTTGTGAGGAAAAGTGGTAGCTAGAGCTTGAGATTTAGGATGTATAAGGGTGCCTGCCCCCAACCATTCCTTTAAGAACAAAGAGACTCAAACATATGTAAGTGTTGAGGTAAGGAATTTAATTGAGCAAGAAGCTGGAAACAGAGAAAAGAAACAGAAGAAATAAACAGTATTTTAACAATCTTAAGAGAGCAGGATGACATAAAACAAAACAAAATACACACAACTCTAGAGAAGGCACACAGACAATCCTTGTAAATAAAGGGAGAAAGAAAACGTGGGAGAAAAGGATTTCTGCTTTTAGCCTAGATGGAGTAGCAGGTACAGGATTTATCCTTCCATAGAACAACCAATATACCAATAATATGAAAAAATGGTTAACAAGATGTTGGCTAATAAGCAATGATAGGCAGTGAACTCCTGATAAAAAACAGATGATGCTGACCTTGTGATTACTCCATATTACTTTCTAGAGACAGTTTCTAGTTTGCAATGCAAAAACAGGAAACTGATGCTAAATGTGGTGGACTCTTGGAATTAAGGGCTGAGGGAGAAAGAGAGAAGAGGGAGAAAGAGTGAGGGGAGAGTGAAAAGGGGTGTGAGAGAGAGAGTTAGTTAATTAGGTAGTTACTTGTAGGGAGACAAGACAGCTAAAGTACAAATAATAGAGTACTGAAGAGGAGAAAACTACAGTGAAAAAAAACCCCAGAGATATGCAGATGGCTCTCTGCCCACCATCAACATAAATACTGAATAGTCAATATATGTGAAGAGACTATCTGAAGGTGGGCGTGGAGGGGAACACCAAAAAGAATAGAGCTAATAGTGCCTGGTGCTCATAAAAGGCAAGGAAGAATACCTGTTAAAAATAACCAGATCATAAAATTTCAAGAATCATGGGCATTGGGTAGAGAACACAGAATTGTCTTGCCTCAATAATGAGCTATCATTAGCCATAAATTATTAGACATAATAAATCTTTGAAAAAAATAAGCACCCGAAACATCAAAATTATTATTTTTGTACATTATATAACCAAACTTTAGTTAAATTATTCTTTTTACATTTTTATTTTATTTTACATTTTATTTTAAGGATATGGGATACAATTCAGGGTTAGGTATACAAACGTTGATTATGCAGGTACCCTTGGTGATGAGGTGTGCCCCTCCCTCCCCCAGCAGTTTCCCTCAACTGCCAATCCCACCTCCCCACACCTGGCAGTTTCCCACTACTGCCAATCCCTTTCTTATAGCATTATAATGATTGTTCAAGGTCCGCTTATGAGTGAGAACATATGGTACTCTGCTCTTTGTTTCTATGATAGATCACTGAGTATGATGAACTCGAAATCCATCCAAGTTGTTGTGAAGTCCATATGTTTGTCCTTCTTTATGGCTGCATAATATTCTATTGTGTATATGTACCACCTTTTTAAAATCCAGTCCAGCTTTGATGGGCAGCATGGTTGGTTCCACGTTTTTGCTAATGTGAATAAATCTGCAACAAACATATGTGCAGGTTACAAAAAACATATCTTTTTTGTAGAATGATTTGAGTTCCTCTGGGTATATTCGCAGTAGGGGGATTGATGAGTCATATGGAAGGTCAATTTCAAGTTTTTTCAGAAATCACCACACTGTCTTCTAAAGAGGTTGCGCTAGTTTGCATTCCCACCAGCAGTGTAGAAGAATTCCTTTTTCTCTGCATCCTCACCAACATATGCTGTTGTTTGTTTTATTAATTAGGGCCATTCTTACTGGGGTTAGGTAGCATCTCAATGTGGTTTTGATTTGTGTTTCTCTGATGAGGCTCAGCACTTTTTCATGTCTGTTGGCTGCCTGTATGTCTTCTTTTGAGAAGTGTCTATTCATGTCTTCTGCCCATTTTTTAATGAGTAATTTTTAATTTTAAAGATGTGGGGTACAATTCAGGATTAGGTACACAAATGGTTATCATACAGGTGAAACTTGGGTCTCCCAAAATTATTTTTAAAATAACTATGCTTAACCAGGTTCAGTGGCTCAGCCTGTAATCCCGCGCCTTTGGGAGGCTGAGGTGAGTGGATTGCCCGAGACCGCGGGTTCGAGACCCACCTGGGCAGCGAGACCTCATCTCTACAATAAATCAAAAAAAATCAGCCGGGTGTGGTAGCGCGCACCTGTAATTCTGGCTACTTGGAAGGTTGAGGCGGAAGGATCGCCGGAGCCCAGCAGGTTGAGGCTGCGGTGGCCGGGAGCGGCCACTGCACTCCAGTCTGGGCGACAGAATCAGACTCCAACTCAAAAAAAAAATAAAAAATAACTATACTTTAGAGCAAAGTAAATAATACTTATAGTAATATAAAAATATACAGTATTCAAAAAAGCTAAAATTCCAGATAAAAAGTCAAAACTACCAATCATACAAAGGTACATGAAAATATAACATGCATTTTATAAATAAGCCTACTAAAACTGACTCATATTTGAACCAATATGACAATCAGTATATGAGAACATTTTGGTAATTATTACAATATTCAAAAGTTGAGGTAGTACTATGTAAGATATAAATCTAATTTTCAGATATGAAGAGTATACTGAATAATATTAAAAACATATTATAGTCATATCATTGGAAACTGTTCAAATGAAATACAGACAGAAAAAAACATAATAAAAAATCAATAAATCGGAAATTATTGAGCTGAGAAGTTCTTCAAGCAGTGTAATGTATGTATGATTGAAAACTACAAAAACAAAAAAGGAGAGGGAAAGGAGATAGAAAAAAACATTTGTAAAAATAATGACTAAATTTCCCCCTATTTAATAAAAAACTATAAACTACATTTTCAAGATTCACAAAATGCTAAACCAAGAAAACATAAAGTAAGGTGCATACATTTTATTATAATCAAATTCCTCGAAACTGGTAAGTCAAAATTCTCAAAGTAGCTATAGAAAGATGCACAGTGCATACAAAAGAACAAAAATAAGGGTGGCAGAAAATTTCTTCAGATAAAAGTGTAAAGGGGAAGATACTGGAGTATATTATAACACTTAATAAAAAAAATCTGTCCACCTAGAATTACATTCTTTATTTTGTTTGTTTGTTTTGTTTTGTTTTGTTTTTTGTGTTGGAGTCTCACTCTGTCACCCAGACTGAAGTGCAGTGGCCGCTCCCGGCCACCACAGCCTCCACCTGCTGGGCTCCGGCAATCCTTCTGCCTCAGCCTTCCAAGTAGCTGGAATTACAGGCATGCACTACCACACCCAGCTGATCTTTTGATTTATTGTAGAGATGAGGTCTCGCCAAGTCGCCCAGGCGGGTCTTGAACCCGCGGGCTCAGGCAATCCACTCACTTCAGCCTCCCAAAGGCGTGGGATTACAGTCTGAGCCACTGAGCCTGGCTGTAAAAATATATTTTTAACTAAAAACATACAAAGAATTCATACAAAAAATGAAATAATTTTATGGCACCAGACTTGTTCTAAAAGAAGTTTTTCAGAAGTGAGAAAATTATACCATACAGAAATTTGTTTTATCACACAGGAATAAGGAACATTGAAATAGTTAACAACTTAAATAAATATGTAAAATCTGTTCCTATAATTTAAATGCCATTAAGAGATAATTTACTGCTTAAGCAACTAATAATTTTTATAATGTTTATTACATATGTAAAATTGAAATGTATAACAGAAATTGCAAAAGAATTGGTAGGAGATAAGTGGAAATATAGTATTTTAAGAGGATTTTACTTTGCATAAAGTGGTACACCACCTAAATACAAACTATGATAAGTTAAAAATATATATGGTAATCCTTAAAGCAGTGCTAAAATAACAAAAAAAAAGGTTTTAGTTAATAGTTCCATGGCAAGATAAATTGAAATCACTAAAAAAAATTGCATTGATCCAAAGAAGGTAGAACAAAGGAAATAAATAACAAGGATTAGCTTGGACAAATAGTAGGAAAATTGAGATTTAAACTTAAAAATCACAATAAATATAGAAGTCTAAATGCCCAATTAATAGACAGAGATTGTCAGACTGAATTAAAAAATAAACACAAGTGTATGTTGTCAACAAGAAACACTTTAAATATATAGACACAAATATGCTACCAATAAAATGATGAATGAGTTATACAGTAATAAGCCTAATCTAAAAAGAGCTACAGTATCTATATTAATATCAAGCAATATGCATTGCTTGCAAGTAAGATTACCACAAAGAAAGAAAATCATTTTATAAGGTATCAGTTTATTCAGAGAGCACAAAAGACTTAAATGTTTATGTAACTAATAAGAGAGGTTCAAAATACATACATGAAGCAAAAACTGATGGAACTATTACAAGGAGAAACAGAAAAACTCACAATTATAGTAAGAAATTTTAGTGCTTATCTCTCAATAATAAATAGATCAAGTAATAGAAAATGTACAAGATATATGTAAAATAAAAGATTTAATCTAGTTAACATTTATAGAAAACTGCACTCCAAAAAGGTAAAAATAAATAAGTAAACACAGTTGTTTTTTTTTTTTTAAGACCACATATGGAACATTTATCAAAAAGACCATATTCAGGGACATAAAATAATCCTCAATGAAAAAAATGAATTTTTTTTTTTTTTGAGTCAGATTCTTACTCTGTTGTACAGGCTGAAGTGCAATGGCACTGTTGTGGCTACCACAATCTCAACTTGCTAGGCTCAGGCAATCCTTTCGCCTCAGCCTTCCAAGTAGTTGGAACTACAGGTGCATACCACCATGCCTAACTAATTTTTTTTAATTGTAGAGAAGAGGTCTCACCAAGTTGCCCAGGCTGATCTTGAACCCCTGGACTCAAGCAATCCTCTTGCCTCTACCTTCCAAAGTGCTGGGATTAAAGGTGTGAGCCACTGCACCTGACCTGAATTTAAAATGATTAAAATAATATAATGTATATCCCTAGAATCCAATATACTTATATTAGAATAACAGAGAGGTCTGTAGAAAATTCCTAAATATTTGTAAACACATTATATATCTAAATTTCTGCTAGCTCAAAGAAAAATTCAAAAGAAAAATTAGAAAGTAAATGAAAATTAAAACAGTATATATTAAAGTATGTGAGGTACTGCTAAAGCAGCACTGTTAAAGAGAATGACTGTTGGCACTAGAACTACACTGGGAAAAAAAGAAATCATTCAAATCAGTAACCTTAGCTTCTATTTCAAGAGGTGGAAGGGGGAGGAGGAAGTAAATCAAACTAAATGTTAGTAGAAGAAAGAAAATGTTAAAGATTAGAGCAAAGATTTTAAAAATAGAATACTATACAGAAAACAAAAATTTTAAAAATCATTAGAACCAAATGATTTTTCCTTGAAAATATCAATATATCAGTAAGCCTCTAGGCATTCTGATAAGGAAAAAGATAAGACGTCAATATCAAGAATGAAAGAGGAGAAATAACTACAGATTCTACAGATGTTAAAATAACAATAAGGGAATATTATTGAAAACTAGTCAATAAATTTGATAACTTAAATTAATACACTTTTGAACCACATAAGAAATCAAGCTTTGTGCAAAAGAAAACAAACAAAAAAAGCCCTGTCCTACAGCTATTAAATAAATTGAATTTGTAGTTAAAAAACCTTTCCACGAAGAACCTTCTAGACTCCATTCGTTTAGTTTAATATATACTAAACAATTAAGAAAGAAATAATACTGATTCCATACAAACTTAGAAATGTGGAAGAAAGAGAACTTTTTCAACTAACTTTGCATGGTTGTTTTCACTTATTTCAAGCCAGACCGTCATTAAAAGAATAGAAATCCACAAACCACTAGCTTTCATTAACATAGGTAATACAAAAATTTAATCGCAATATCAACATGTCTTATCCAACAATATGTGAAATAGGCAATATATAATGAAAAAATAGGCTTCATCCCAGGAATGCAAACTTAGTTTAATATTTAAAAACCAATCAATGATTGTTTTTCTTCTTTCCAGTTTTAGCAAGTTAAAAAGAGGAAAAGCATAATTATCTCAATATGTGGAGAAAACACATTTGACAAAATTCAATACCCTTTTGTAAGAACACTCAACAAACTAACAGTAGGAAAAAACTTTCTCATAATAAATGTATCAAATAAAAACTTACGGCTAACATCTTAATAATGAATGGTTGAATGTTTTTCCTCTAAAATTGGAAATGAAATGAGAATGTTCAATTCTATTCAACATGGTATCAGAAGTTCTAGCATTACAATAAGATAATATAAATAACTAAAAAGGCTTTCAGATTTAAAAGGAAAATATGTAATTCCTTTATTTTATAGAAGACATACTTATGCATATAAAATCAGATCAAATATACAATAAGCCTACTTGACCTAATACGTGAATTTATCAAGTTTGTAAGATAATGATAACTTTATGGGGAAATTAATTTTACTTCTATATGTTACCAATGAACAACTGGTACACATTTACAATTGCATCAAAAATATAAAATGCTTAGAGCTACAACTGATGAAGATGTGAAAAAACACTGACAAGTATAAAGCATTACTGAGGAAAATCAAAGAAGATGTAGATAAGATTTACTGTAAACATAAGTTTAAAAGTTCAATATTATTAAAATATCTATTTTTTCAAAAATAATCTCTAGATAAATGTAATCACTATAAAAAATATATTATTCTAGAATGCATTTGGAAAAGCAAAATGTATAGAATAGCAAAAACAACTTTGAAAAAATCAGGAATGTTTAAGACCGAGCATATCAAGACTTACTATAAAACTGCATTAATCAAGCAGTGTGGTATTTGTATAAAGACTGACATACACAGTAATGGATCAGAGAAAATAATTTAGGAAAAGGCCCACACATGTTTGCATAGCTAATTTAAAAAAGTTACAGGAAGCCGGGCTCGGTGGCTCAGCTTGTAATCCCTCGCCTTTGGGAGGCTGAGGTGAGTGGATTGCCTGAGCCCGCGGGTTCGAGACCCGCCTGGGCAGTGAGACCTCATCTCTACAATAAATCAAAAAAAAAAAAAAAAATCAGCCGGGCATGGTAGCGCATGCCTGTAATTCCGGCTACTGGGAAGGCTGAGGTGGAAGGATCGCCAGAGTCCAGCAGGTTGAGGCTGCGGTGGCCGGGAGTGGCCGCTGCACTCCAGTCTGGGCGACAGAGTGAGACTCCAACTCAAAAAAAAAAAAAAAGTTACAGGCAGTTTAGTAAAGATCAGGCTTTTCAACATATAATGTTGAAATAATTTAACATCTATATGCAAAATTTATTAAGTATACATCACAAATCGAATATAACATTTACTCAAAATAAATCATAGACAAAATTGTTAAACTTAATGCTATAAAACTTCTACAAGAAAACAAGAGGCAATCATTCTGGCCTTGAATTAGTCAAAGATTTATTGGGTATTATTCCAAAACGAGGTCTACAATAGAAAAAAACGTAAGCTGAACTTCATAATTTTTTTATAATTCTCTATGAAATTTGCTGTTAAAGGAATGGGGAAAAAAACAAGCCCTAGACTGGAAGAAAATATTTGCAAATCATAAATCTATTGAAAGATTTTTATCCAGAGTATATGAATGACAAACTCAGTAATAAGAGCGCATAATCCTCCAGCAATGGGTGAAAGATTTGAATGGACACCTCACCATCAAAGAGATAAGAATAAAAACTAAGCATATTAAAATAGTCAACATTATTAGTTTATAGGGAAATGCAAGCTGCAGCCAAAATGAGATACAACTTTCCACCTATCAGAATTGAAAAGGACCAATCATTCTACATGATAGAGAGAAGAAGCTGGCACTTTCATAGACTTCTTGTGGGAATTTAATACGATACAACCACTTGGGAAAAACAGCATTATAGTTTTGTTTGTTTGTTTTAAAGTTAAACATATATCTACCATATGACCCAACCATTTAACTCCTAGATGTCACCCAGGATAAATTAAAGTATATAACCTTGCAGAGACTTATGTATATGAATGTTCATAGAAGTTTTATTTGTAATATTCAAAACTGAACTCAACCCAAATGTCTTTCACCAGCTGAATGGTTAAACAAACGTAGTAAATGCATACAGTGATGTACTAATCATATACAGAAATAAATGGATTATACATACTACAAAATGTATAAATCTCAAAAACAGTCTGCTGAATTAAAGAAGCCATACCTCCTCCCAAAAGTGTGCAATTTGTATCATTCCATTTATATAAAATTTTAGAAAAATCAAACATATATAGTGACAGAAAATGGACCAATAATTGTATGATGATTGAAACCGAGAAAAGGAATTGGAGATATGAATTATAGTGCAGCACATGTAAACTGGGAGTGATGAATATATTCACTTTCTTGATTGTGGTGATGGTTTTATAGATATATACACATACCAAAATGTATCACATTCTTTATTCTAAATATATGTGGCTTATTATATGCGATTTATACTTTAATAAAGTGGTTTAATAAATAATAATTTGAGAAAAGAATTCAGGATAAGGAGCATGGGTTTAGTAATATATACTTAAAATATTTTTTTCTGAAAAATTAAGGATGAGGCAATTTGCCTAAAGTTTAGGGAAAAGAGGGATTTCAGAAGTTTGAAGTAAGTTAAGAAGGTTTAAAGCATTTGTTCTGGAGAACAGAAAAATTAATTGCTCAGAAAAACAAAACAAAAATGCTTGCTGATTGATGAAATCTTAACTTTTTTGAGACATGGAAAAGAATAAAATACAATCCTAAACTCTCAGAAACTATGTAATATAATGAAGTGGATAACACATAACTCATCACAATTCATGGTATATATGTAGCATTTTCTTTTGTTTAGGAAACTGAATAATATGGTAATTCCCATTATACAGTGTTGAATCATTTTCAAAGGGATGAACTTTTGTTCTATTAACAAAAAGACATAAAAGCTACCTCCTTCCCACACTTTATCTAACACTTTACATGGACTTTTTTTCCATGTCATAAAAATTATTTTAATCCAGTCAATTATTTGTGAAGAATTATCACCCAAAGCTCACACATTGGCATGGAGCTCACTTGGACAAGAGGAAAGAATTTTGTTTTTGTTTTTGGTGTCCTTTAAAGACTGAGAGAGATTTTCTCAGTGATCTGGGAGCACCTGGTTCATTTGCAGCTCAACAGTGTATCAGTCGCAGGAGTCAAGGTGGTTTTGTTTCTGCAATCCATCTGGATGCTATCCATTGGTTCCCCTCAACATAGTCAAATCACATTAACCCTGTCATCCAACATTCTCTGTGCTGATGGGTACACCAAGTCTCCTGCCAGGGCCATCTTGAATCCTGCAAGACAGATGGCTTTGGAGAGAGATCTTGAAGTAAAATATTTCCAAATGACTAACATGCAACATCCCAGAGTGTCTCAGAAATCATATGCAGATAGAATGTATTAAGAAATTGTAATCTCCATGTTGGAAGAATGTTCACAATCCTATGTTCTCATCATATAGTCATTCCTACTTCGTTTTTAAAAATCCACAAAATTGCTGATGCAAAGATGATTTAAATGTCATTAATGTCTTCAGGAGACCTGTGGTAATAGTCTCATTGAAGGAAATCATATTGTGTTGATTTTTAGGACTCTACCTTCTTAAACAGAATAAAGACTTTATCTTTGATGTTTCCTCTAAGTGCCTCCTCTGACCCCCCGTCTGGAGTCCACTCAGACTCTGAGTACCTGCAGTCTGCTCCAGGTCCTCGTCATAACATTTTATATTTTACTCTCTCTTCTTACCCCACTTGTATTTCTTGAATTGGAGTTTTACATGAAAAGAAAAGAAAATAAAATACTGAGGATGTTTTTATGGACTAAAGAGAAATTACTCTCCTTTAGATATCAAAACAGACTATCATGCCTCTGCTTAAAATCTTCCATTACTTCCCCTTTAACCACAACATCAGTCCAAGGTCCTGAGCATGACAAGGAAAACCTTCAACTGCCTGACCTCAGCCAACCTCATCAATTTGCATTTTCAACAATCCCCTCAAAACAATTGCTACTAGTGCCAAAAGACAACTGTGAAGCTTTAAAAAAAAATCATGTATTCTGTATGTGAATACTTTATAATACCATGTCTAATTTTAGTGCCTATAAACCAGTCATCCAATGATCTAATGTTAATTGAGGTTCCCTTTATAATAAATCTTGTTCATTATGTAGTAATAACTTTGAGACCTGGTGCCCATATTCTAATACTGGTAGGGAAAACCTTTTTGTTTTTAATGAGATTTTTACTTCTTTCTTGTTAATAATTTACATCGTAATCATATAATCTATTTTAGGAAAAGCAATTATAAATATGCCTTAGAGTTGAAGTAGTTTACATTTTGCATATATATTCTTATTTTAATCTTTTCAAAACTTTGCAGCTTTTACCACTCCCATTTTCAGATCAGAAATCCCAAACAAACATTATTAATTGCCCTGAAAAACATCACTAATTGTGAACTATATGTCAGGCATTATATAAGACACAGGGAATATAAAGATCATTCAATAAATTTATGTAAATAAAATTACTTAGTAACATAGGAATAAATCCTGAATATCCTGACTGTAATTTTGTTTAACATACAACATATTAACACCCTACACTTATTTATAAATATGTATGCCTATTTACATATTAATAAGTAAACATCATAGGTCATTTGCAAGGTTTGACCCATATGATATGCTTCATCTTTTTATTATTCTTTTTCTAAAATAGAGATATCCTTAATAAAAGGTACATCTATTAGGTATTGAATTTAAATTGGGAAAATTATTTTTACAAGTCTCAAAAGTTAAGTTAAAAGTTCATTATTACCTGGACATTTTTCATGAGCTTAAGAGCACTCGTTTTTAGAGAACAAAAACAGGAAAAGGAGTGGGAGAAATAAAGAGTAGTGGTACAATCATCAAACATTCATAACTGGACAACAGATTTAAGAGCTGTCATCTGGAAAGTTAACCCCTCTTACTCTTTCTCATTATGAGACTACCAGATCAACTTTTGAGTGTTATCCCAGTTCCCCTGAGAAGTTACGTGTAGGAAGCTGTGTGGTGTCGCATTATCACAGCTTGGAGGCGGGACAGCTGGCAGATAATTGACCCTTTCTAAACCTCAGTTTACAAACTTTAAAAATGAAGACAAATTTTATATAACTTTTAGGGCTATGGTATAAATTAAATGACAAGTATAAAACACAGTGCACTGTAGAGTTGTTTAGTAAAATAATTTTTCCTCTTTGGACACAGAGTGAAGAAAAAAGATTTAATAATAATATTTAAGCTTTTGTACGGCAAAAGAAACCATCAAGAGAGTGGGGAGACAACCCAGAGATGGGAAAAATATTTGCTAATTACGTATCTGACATAGGCCTAACATCTGGGATCTACAGAGAACTCAAACAAGCTGATGGAAAGAAAAAATCAAACATCCCTATTAAAAATGGGCAAAGAGCATGAATAGGCACTTTTCAAAATATACAGACAGCCAATAGATACATGAAAAATGCTCAGCCTCACTAATCTTCAGAGAAATGGAAATCAAAACAACATGAGATACCACATAACTCCAGTAAGGATAACCACCATTAATAAATTAAAAAAAACAACAGATGCTGGTGCAGGTGTGGAGAAAAAGGAACAAGTCTATACTGATGATGTAAGTGCAAGCTAGTTCAACCTGTATGGAAAGCAGTGTGGCGATTCCTAAAAGAACTAAAAATTGACCTTCCATATGATCCAACAATTCCTCTCCAGGGAATTTACCTAGAGGAACATAAATTGTTCTAAAAAAAGACACCTGCACACGCATGTTTATAACCGCACTATTCACAATAGCAAAAACATGGAACCAACCCTCCTGCCCATTGGAAGTGGACTGGTTTAAAGAAAATATGGCACATATATACAATAGAGTATTACGCAGTCCTAAGAAGAACAAAATCATTGACTTTGCAGCAAATTGGATGGAGTTGGAGACCATCTTACTCAGTGTACTATCATAGAAACAAAGAACTGAATAACCCATGGGACCTGAACATTAATCAAAACAGCACAAGGGAGTGATCAGCAGTTACTGGAGACTGCCAGGGGAGGGAGAGAGGGATGGGGTCAAATAACAATGCAAAAGAAACCTGGTCCTATAGAAGGGAAAATGAGGACCAGCTGGAGGCCCAAACTTCAGAGAACTACATGCAACCTACTTGTGTAGCTAATTCTGACTTGTAACCCACATTTCTATAATAAAATAAAACAAAACAAAATAAATAATACAAATGTTAAATATTTTATTAAACATTAAATAATAATACATTAATTAACTTAATAAATACTAATCAAGTATTCCCTGGTATCTGAAGGAGTAATTCATGGAACTTTGAGTAATTCTTACTTTTTGACATCTGGTGCAAGAAATAGTGTTCTCTATGTGTTTTAGTCTGTTAGTGCTGTCAAAACAAAATAACACCAACTGGGGGTGGCTTAAACAACAGACATTTATTTCTGCAGTTCTGGAAGCTAGAAGGCCATTGGGTTAAGTTTCTGGTGAGGGCTGTCTTCCTGGCTTGCAGACTGTTACCTGTTTGTTATGTCCTTACAAAGCCTTTCCTCTGTGTGTGTGCAGAGATAGAACTCTGATGTATCTCCCTCTTGTTTTAAGGACTGGGGTCTCACACTTATGACTTCATTCAACTTTAATTACCTACTTTAGTTACCTTTTAAGGACCCTATCTCCAAACACAATCACACAGGGAATTAGGGCTTCAGCATTTGAGTTGTGGGGAGAAAAATTTCAGTCCATAGCACTCTCTCTGTCATAAGGAGAACATTGCAAGGTATCTAAGAAGAAACTCTGAGACTTGGAGCTTGCACAGACCTAGACCTCAATCCCACTCTTCTTATTTATACTCAATAAGTCTTGGAAAATCATTTAGTGCCCCCTGAGACTCAGTTTCCACAGCCATGGGAAAAAAAACTGGCATTGTAATAAATATTTTAGAATATTGTTGTCAAAATTAAATAATACAGCACACACATGTTATTTCCCAAGTAATAGGTGCTCAATTACTATTTTCTTCTGAGACACACATCTATAGATTGCAGCTTTCACCTTTTAAAACTACCATTTGTATGCCACATACATTATATTTCACATTACATTACTTGATTTTATTCCCAACCCAGTATAAAAGTAATTGAGGTTTTAGTCACAATTTGAAAGTCTGCACACATTTCTAGAGATATAAACTAGATTAAAAATAAATTATATAAGCAGAGTACAAAAACTTTTACTCTTTGGAAATGCACATGAAAAAGTAAGTTCATTACAACACAAGATACTAGTTGTGTTATTAATGGTGCCATCTCGCTGAAATTATTGCCAAGTAACAGGTAGCAAAGAGTTAATCCATTAACTTGGATAAAGTGTAGACTTCTATTCTGTGTTCTAGTACCCTAGTTCTTTCCACATTTTTATGCTCTATAAAATTGATGAATGCTTTCACAGTCAAGGTTGAATTGTTGCCAGTTTCAAAGAACAAAGACCAGTTGAAATGCTTTCCAAATCCAAAGCAAAAATATATATATAAAACCTTAAAGTTAAGCTTCTATTAACTATTTGAAAGAAAAACTTATAAATAGTATGAGGAAAGGTATGTGGTGTGGGTGAGGGTGATGGAACAGGACACTGTGACTCAAATCAAGTGAAGATAATGGGATATAAAAAATAAATGACAACATCCTTAAATGGGAGCCCTCTGTTCATTAGATTATTGAGAGCATTTGTGGTTTTATCTGCAAACCTACTCCTGTCTTACCTCACTTCAAGATCATCATATAGTTGTTCTGAGTTTATTGACAGTTTGACCGTTGTGTTTATTCCTCTCGACCAAAATCATAGTAAAATTGACATCTGTGCTATTATTCTATCAGTCCACTAGTCAGTGTGCACACCACCATGAATGTGAATGGACGTGGACAGCTCCTCCCATGGGGAGAGTTGTGGTCCATGCTTCTTCTCCATTAACCACATTCTAGACCCAAACTAGCATGTTTACAGAGTCAGCACAGGAGTGTATATTGACTCTTCTCCTTGCTTTTATTTTTACACAACCTCCTCCATCCTTTTCTCTACAAAGTACAGAATAGTCTTAAAAGTATATTGTGTTCAACATTCCAGTAAACATTTTTTCATGTTGTAACAATTCTATAACGCATCTTATAGTCAATATTAAATATACTGTGGTGGTGCCAAAATATGTATACACATTTTAAGATATAATATCTATGTAATACTTTTCAACATTGAATTGAATTATGATAGCAATGTGTAGTATGACGTTCACTCAAAAGATGATATTAATCAAATCAAGGCTAGCGTCACCATGTGACAGACCGGGCAGTTGAAGAAAATGGCAGAAGCATGGTTATGGAGTGGAGAACCATTCTGAAGTGGTATTTGGAATTCAAGAATGTTGTGGAAGTATAACAACAGCAGAGGCATGAGTATTCAACAGAACCTCCTACATGCCTAACAATTGCACATATTCATGATAAGTGTGAGACGCATGGTACTGTGTATGATGTGCACAAGGGAAGTTTCAGGAAGACTTGCATAGCATCGAGTCCTGCAGTAGTTTGCCATAATCAGAAGTATCTGGATGCTGATGGTAATCACCTTGAACAACTCTTGTAATTGCAGAAGTCAAGCATCACTTGTATTCATCTTTTGTTATTGATATATATTGAGTATTATCATGTTAATATAGTTTTTTATTTTCTTAATGTATACACATTTTTGGCACCTTCTTAAATTTTTATTTTATTAAGGATAAAAGTCACACTATGTACCACAGTTAGAAGTCATTCAATGGCTTCCCTCTCAGTCTCATTACCCAAAACCTTCCCTTTTGCTGATATGACTCCAGCCACAGTGGGTTCCCCCGTTTTCTCCCTAATAGCCCTACACTGACCATTTCATGCTTACAAAGTTTTTTCTTCAGATCTTCAAATGATTTGATACTTCTCATCATTTACATCTCAGCTTAAATGCCATTCCCTCAGAAATGCCTTTTTTGACCAGCCCATATAAAGTGACCACTTGTTTGGTGGCTATCACAGTACACTTTAAAAAAAAAAAGGTAAAATTCACATAAAATTAACCATTTGGCAGTGTACAATTTAGCAGTATTTAGTAAATTCACAGTGTTGTACAGCCACCACCTATATTAGTTCCAAAATATTTTCATTGACCAAAAGAAAACCCCTTACCAATTAGCCACTCTCATTCTCCCCTGTCCCAGTCCCTGGCAACCAGTAATCTGCTTTCTGTCTTTGTGGATTTATGTGTTCTGGATATTTCAAATATAATCATATACTATGCAAAATTTATTTCTGACTTCTCTCACTTGCATGATGTTTCAAGTTTCATTCACATTGCAGCATGTATCAATATTTTATTTTTTATGCCTGGTTAGTTTGTAATTGTATGAATATAAGATATTTTGTTAACTCATTCATCCATTGATAAAATGTTTGGTTAGTTTTATTCTTCTGGATATTGTTAATAACACTGCTATGAACATCCATGTATAAGTATTTGTTTGAATTCTATTTTTCATTTTTGGGGGAGTATAAAAAAGAGTACAATTGTTGGACAAGCACCTTATTTAATTTTAAATATTTTTCTTACTAGAATGCAGGCTCCTAGGGTTCAGGGACCTTGACTTTTACTTTCACTGAATGTCAAAAATTATTGGAATAATTCTGAACACATAATAGGATGCACTCAGTTAATATGTGTAGAATGAATTAATTAACTTAAAAATTGTCAAATTTTTCTTAGAGCAATTCTGCTGGTAAAAGTAAGAGTTTATATTTCCTTTTTATATCCAACTGTCCCCTTTGAGGAAGAAAATCAGCTATGCAGACCGAAAGAACAAGGAATAACAGGACCCTCTTTAGGAATGAACAGGACTGAGTTACTTTATATTATGGACCTAAATGATGCTTTGTATCATGGAACTGAACTACTAGTCATTAGTAGTAAAGATGTTGGTGTTGCAGCCCCTGGCAGAGGTGCATATTCACAGAATATTTTAAGAAAAATATAACTTTCTCTAATCTACATTTAGACTGTACTTTGGTTTTACAATCTTAATTTTTTATGTTCTTGTAGTTGTTCACAAGTGACTGACAGTAGGAACCCTGTGGAGAGCAAGAAACAACTGTGGACCTAATCTTTACTCAACATGGAGAAGAGGCTGTGGGGGATAAAAGAAAAGAAAAACAAAATAAAACTGTTTTGTAAAAAAAAAAAAAAAGAATCGATTATTTCTAAACCAAATATGATATCAATCTAAATTCAATTACCCAAACTCTAGTTATTATACTAGTGTATAGATTACTGTAATGGAATGCAATTTCCTTATTGGGATCCTAGGGCTAGCGCCAGACTTCTAAAGGTTGAAAAAGGAAATTTCCTGAAGAAAGCTGCATTTTCATTCAATTTTTCTGAGAAAAATACCTGATCTGGAAGAGAAAAATGGGTGTAAGCTAATGCCTATGCTTTGGAGCAGGGACTATATTAGAAGACTGACTTTGGCCAAAGTGAAACAGTAGTAAGCGGTACAGAGAGATCTATGGAGGAGCTTGGGCTTGTGAACTTGAGAACAGCTACATTTAGTTCACTGTCTGCTTTGTGTAAACATCTATTTCTGCTATATCTAAGTAAGTTAAGAGCTTGTGAGAGTGTGTCCTGATCTTAAATAAAACTGTGGAAAATTAAGGCAAGTGTCTGTGTTTTTATGCTGACTTGTACAGCAGAACACAGACACAACCTGAATGGAGTTACAGAACAAGATTTAAAAGAACCAAATTGCCTTGGGTGGACCCCAGACCTGTGATCTTGTATCAAATCAATGACCATGGCAATGAGGAGCAGTCAGGATGGCTAATTGGAATATGTGAGCACTTTGAAGGTTCAAGAACACTTGAAGATATTAATGAAATAACTATGTTTTTCCATTCAATCAATTGTAACTCAAAAAAGGAAATGCAAACTTATTTTGTTGCTCTGGGCAATTCAAATCTGAAAATCCAAGTTACATATCCAGGTAATTCAAGAAGACACAGGCTAGTAGAACTAGTCACAATCTTCACATCCAGGAACCAATGGTACTTCTAATGTGATTGAGAGAAAAGAATGAATTTGAATACCAATATTCAGATTGATTTTGAATTGTGGCTAAGCCTTTCATTACCTGGATGCTGGTGGGTAGAGTTGCGACAATCATTAAATGGAATACTAATGTGTACCTGGAGCAATTGAGAAAATAAAATAATATGTGTGGAGTATTGGGTATTAGGCACATTATTTCTTCAATCAATTTCTTTTCTGTTCATACCTCCGTTTTCTGTAAAACCCAATCTCTTCATTTTCTCAGCTGGGAAGGGCAAAGAAATAGGTCAGCATAGATGAAAACAAGGGGAAGCAATGCAAAGGGCATGACACATTGCAAGTAATAATTTTTTATAAAAATATTTTATTTCCAGTGACTCCTTACCATTTATTATATCTTTTGAAATCATTTATTTGGTACTAAAATTTGTAAAACTCAATGTTCTATGCACTTATATGCATACAAAACTGCTCTAGGGCATTGGAATATAATTGCTTCTTTAAAAAAAATTGGCTGTCTTTTCCTCTACTTAAATTGTATAAAACAAATTATGACTTATTAGTATGCTTTTTAAATGCTTTCTTACATGCTTGAGAAAAATACCCAGTTTTCTTATTACTTTAGTGTTTAAACAGCAAATGTGTATAGAGCTTCCTGTAATTAAATAAAAACAAGCCAAAGTCTAATATGTGAGAATAACAAATCATGCAGGTAATTTGATGAGCAAGAAAGCAGTCTGATTCTGCAGCTATCAAAACCCAACTGAGGGCTTCATGTCACTTGCATTGTTTTGCACTTGTGTAAGGTCAACTTTGAGTTCTGACATCACCTTAGACATCTTGAACAAATATCCACATCTCCTCCATACTGTAGTATTTTCAGCTTTGAATTGCAAAAGAAAATGGTGATGGTAATGCTTTGAGACAGGAAATAGGAAAATAATAATGAAATTAGGAGACTTAGTAAATCCACTTCTGTTAATACAACAAAACATGGCATAACATTGCCCCTTCATTCAATTGAAATTAGTTTAGTTTGGGGAAAATCCACATCATAATGATATTGAGTATTCTTTATTATCTTCGTGAATGAATGTAAGTTATTTTTCCAATTATTTAGATCACTGTTTCTCAATAGAATCAAGGCATTGCAATTTGAGTGAGGTGGTACATTTTTGTAAGGAAATTTTCTGAAAATTGTAGGATTTTTAGCATCTTTATTCCTGGCCTTAAATTAGTAGCACCCCTATTTATTGTGACAACTTAATTGTCTTCTTATTCTCAAAACCTAATGTCCTTCAAATAACTTTTGCATATTTTTTACAGATGTTTTTAATATATTGTGTTAGTTTTATTTATGTGCACAATATAATTCTTGTTACTAGAATGAATGAAATGTTTTTTTCTTTCTTTTACAATTTTATTCTTTTACATTTTCTATTTGACTTCTCCTGACCTATTGGATTTTTGATATGTAAATTATGTATCCAGAGATCTTATTTAATGCTATTATTAATTGTAATATTTTGCTAAATTATTTTGTGATTTCTCCAGAGACAATTGTATTATCATTAAGTAAAGATAATTTTTAATCTATTTCTTTTTAAGTTTTTAATATATTTATTTTTTCTATTTCATTGGCTTGGACTTCTCAATGTTATTGAATAGAAATGGTAATAGTGAGCATTTGTGTTTCTAGTTACAAATAAAATTCTAACTTTTCAACATTTATTATTTAAGTCAAGGATGGAAATTTTATTTTTTTCACATTATCTTTCTACATCTGTTAAAATGAATACATAATTTAAAATTTGATATAATGAATTATGTTAATATGTTTTTATAGCGACAAACTAATGCTGCATTGCTGGGATGTGCCCTGTTTGTCCATGATGTGTATTCTGTATTTGTCTATGTAGTTAATGCATTATTGGATTTATTTAGCTGATCATTTATCTGTTTATGTGGTCACTACTTTTTTGTACAACTCCTCTTTTACATTAGATTCTGAAAATCTTTCAGTCATTATTTTGTCAACTCTTGCTTCTCTGATATTTTCTTTCTTTTTTTTGAGTTAGAATCTCACTCTGTCATCTGGCCCCTGCAGTCTTGACCTGCTGGGCTCTGGCGATCCTTCCGCCTCAGCCTTCCAAGTAGTTGAAACAACAGGAAACTATAGGTAGCTGAAACTATAGGTAGCTGAAGCTACCACGCCTGGCTACTTTTTGATGTATTGTAGAAATGAGGTCTTGCCAAGCTGTCCAGGTGGGTCTCGAATCCGCTGGCTCAGACAATTCACTCACCTCCTCCTCCCAAAGCACTGGGATTACAGACTTAGCCACCAAGCCCAGTCTCTCTAATATTTTCTACTGAAAATATTTAATGCCCATTTTAAACTCTGAAACTTTATTTCCATATTATTTAACTGACATTTTAAATTTCTAACTAATTTTCATTCTGATAGGTTTTGAATGACTTTATCAGTGACATCTACCAATTCATTACTTTTCTCTTCGACTACGTTTTAGAACTCTACTGCTTTTGTGTCTATAGTTTTATTTCACTGACTTTTTTCCCCCAGAATTATGTTTTCATCTCTATTTTTGTATTTAATTTTTGCCTATTTTATGTGTGTGTGTTTAATGGCAGTTATCCCTTATATATCTCTGAACATTTTAAACATATTTAGTCAAACTAGAATACATTTGTAATCCAATCGCTGATTATATCAACCTGAATAAACCTTGCATTTCTTGTGTTTTGCAATCTTATTTTGAAAGTTCGTTTTGAAAGGGAATTTTGGAGAGGGGTTGGGTATTTTTCTTTTTTCTCTCCCTTCATGTATCTCTCTGTGTTAATACTCCTCTGAAATTTGTAATTATTTCTATCTATTAAGGAAGCCAACCCAGTATGAGGTTGTATGTTGGTGGTGTGGAGGCCGTTCCAGAGATGACACTCCAAACATCTTAGCTTGAGTGTGAAAGCCTATAGGAAGTACAGTTCAACAGCAGACCTCAGGTCATGTCCTTTTCCTTATACCTCCCTCAGCAAATGTCTCTCAGGAGCTATTAACTAGCATAAGGTTTATATAAAAGATAAACCCGACCTATTGAATTTTTAAATTTTTTTCTTTTTGAACAAAGAGTGAGTGACTTTTGGATAACACAAGCTTAATTAATAAAGTAGACAACAGTTATACATACAATCATGATATCTGCCAGAAAGAGAAGGATCAAAAATTAGCCCAAACCAAATGATCTACCAGTTGTTCAGATAGATTCTTTAATGTATTGATTATAACATCTTTCTAAGTATTATTCCTGTTTCCTAATTGGTTTGGAAGAAAGGAATAAAAAAAGTTAAGTATATTTTCCAAGTGTTCATAATCAACAGGGGGAAATGTATTTAGAGTCGGAATTTCCTGATTCTCAGGAAGGAACAGAAATATAACTAGTATAAACTTTTTGCTTTTACTATTGTCTCTCTGGGTTAGGTGTAATTTTTAGCTATAGAAATTGGAGGTATAGGCGATTCAAAATCATTTTAGCTATAGATTTCTTGCTGTAGATTCAACCAGCCACAGATCAAAAATATTTTTAAAAATAGATGGCTCCATGTGTACTGAACATGTACAGACTTTTTGGCCATTATTCCTTAAATAATACAATACAAAAGCTATTTATATAACATTTATACTGTATTAGGTATTATAAGTAATCTAGAGAGGATTTAAAGTGTATGGGACGAAGTGTGTAGGATATATGCAAATATAGACTGTATCAGGAACTTGAGCATCCATGGATTTGCATATTTGAGGGAATCCTCGAACCAATTCTTTATGAATACTGAAAGATAACTGTAATTAATTTGTTTATTGATAGTTCTTAGGCAATGATGTTTCCCACATTGGATGCTATGGAAGGAACCCAGGACTTTGAGCCATGACATTTATATTTATAATTTTTTTTAAATCTTACACTCCCTTCAACAAATCCACCACTGCTTAGATATTCATGGAATCAAGTTCAAACCACACTCAAATAGAGTCTTTTTGCTGTCACTTAAGACTAAGACCATAAGCAGGGAGGTCTCTGGTCACAATCAGGGTATGAGTGCCCTTTCTTCCCTTCTCCCCACCCCCATACCCCTTTTCTTTGTATTTATTTATTTATTTATTTATTTATTTTTATTTATTTATTTTTGAATTAAAGTCTCACTCTGTCGCCCAGACTGGAGTGCAATGGCTGCTCCCGGCCACCGCAGCCTCGACCTGCTGGGCTCCGGCGATCCTTCTGCCTCAGCCTTCCAAGTAGCCGGAATTACAGGCATGCGCTACCATACCCGGCTGATTTTTTTATTTATTGTAGAGATGAGCTCTTGCTGCCCAGGGGGATCTCGATCCTGCAGGCTCAGGCAATCCACTCACCTCAGCCTCCCAAAGGCGCAGGATTACAGGCTGAGCCACCGAGCCCAGCTCCCTTTTCTTTTTAATTTGATCACATTGCTGTTGAGATATACTGGTGAGAAAATGCAAATAAAATTCTGGATTAGCTAAGGTGCAGGGAAAAGGGACACATTCTGTTAGACATTGCACACAGCCTGCCACATGTAGTACTACACAAATAAACTCCCAAGGTTCTCAGAGAATCCACCCTCATCCAAGATCATTTTTCCTGGTGACTTTCTCAATATGTACCAGAGGAGAATACAGGGACTGGTCTCAAGTCAATTTCTAGCAAATCAGCACATTCAAGGAAAAAAAACTCACTGTTCCTAAACTTCCTGTGCTTTTCCTCCTCGCCTCTTCTGTTTTAGAGCCCCTTTGTTTTCTTCAGTGACAGCAATTTGACTTTCTCTCTTATATAAGAGAATTAATTTGCATGCTTTGACTGACTCAGAGCTACTCCATGATGCTATTTATGACCCAGCTATTTCTCATGCCCTGCACGGTGGCACAGAATATCAAATTTAAATAAGGAGACTTTCCAGATTTTATAATCCACCTTCACAGTTTACAGAATACTCAATCTCCCAACTCCTCATCTTTAGAATCGGGAGCCTAATAGAGGCTCCTCAGACAAGGACTGTTTCTACTCAGGAGTCAGCCCCTGAGATGTGGACTCATGTTTGCCATTTCTGCTGCCTTTACAAAACCATCTCAATACGTAGTAGACAGAAGTCTAGCTCAACATATTTCCCTACTTTAGGATATTTTATTTTAAAGGATTCCTGCAGACCTCAGGAAACTCTGTCATTTATGGTGGGATTTCACTCATTTATGCAGGGAATTGGTGGAAATATTGTGAGATAAGATTAGAGCTATATGGTCCATGTATTAATTTGTATCTTGTTAATAAACTTTTTCTCTAGGTCTACATGTGATTAGGCCACACACAAAAGCAAGAAGACTCATGAAATGAAACATTCACAATGCTGCTTAATACATCACATATAGCAGTGAACAGCCTGCAGGAAGATAGCTAACACTGATCAAGCCCTGTCTGTAGATCTCAAAGTTACTTGTTCTGCCATTTGCTTATCAGAAAAACTACAAAATACATATTATCTTTATTTTCCAGTTGAGAAGACATTTGCAGAGGAACTTGCTGAAAATCTGTTATTAATGATTATGATGAAATATAAGCGCAAATTTTTGAACTCAGATTCTATAATTGATGTTTTTCACTATAGTTCATGTCTTAAAAAGAGGAACTTTAAAGCCAAAGAGATCTTAGAAGCAATGTGACTTACTGCAATGAAACTCACTTTTACGGCTATGTAAAGATTTTTTTTTCACCCTGAGGTCACATATACAAAATGCAACAAGGCTAGGATTAGAGTCTAATCTCTTCTAATGCTACTTTCAATGCTGCTGCCACCACTGGGTTTCCCTTACTGTGGAGGGTGAGACTCTTCCTTAGAGCCACTGTTACTGCTTCCAACTTTCACTTCTTCACACGTTCATTCCAACACTCAGACTACCAACTTCTCTCTTTGATCTCTGGAACTCAAGAACCATGAAAGCAACTACTCTGAAGTCACATCTCCACATCCTTTTTAAAGGACCAACTTAAGTGGAGCAACTTGCAACCAAGGAGGTCAGAAGACAGACTGCAAGGACATACTTTAGTAACACTTCAAGTAGGACTTCTAAGCCAGGCCAGGCCATCTCTGCAGAGCAAAGAGAAGTAGAAGCTATTTCTATGAGGAACGGGGATGGGACAGGGGCCAACTGTACCTGGAAGGCACTCACCATGGAATATTGCTGCTTTAAGATAGTATTATGTAACCTCTAAGTGAGGAGAACACAGCAGCTGGAACTCTCCTTCTAATCCAGTGGAGGCAGGGTACCCAGAGTGGACTTTGTGGCCCTGACACTGTTGTCTCAGGTAGTTCCTGTGCTCAGGTGGAGGCTTTTCAGTCTTGACCTCCACTGATTTCCACATTCTGCTTAAGCCAACTACTTCCATGATCACACCCTGAACTTGCCTCCAAACTGTAATTGGGACAAATCCTTTAATTCTCAGACTTTGTATCATCTTCTTTCATTCCACTCCCAACAAATGCACATAATCCACTATGAGCAAATTCTCTGAACTTTGTCTTCACGAGATCAAAAAAAAGTCATATGGATACCACCTTCCATTCCTACCATAAACCCAACAATTTAATCTTCTGGGTTTGAAGTCCTACCATTCAACAAGCTTGAATTTAACCCTTTCTCTTTTTGACATGGAAAATTCTTTTTCTCTACCATCCTTGGGCTGCTCCTTCCCCTAGGCCTAGGTCCTGGCTCTATCCCTTGCTCCTCCAGTGATTTCATCTAACTAAATGTAACCACCAGATCTCCAAGTAGCTCAAGCCAGAATCTTACAGATGCTCTTGAAGTCTCCCTCTTCCCTGAACTGCTAAGTCAAATATGTTATCAAACTCAGCAAATTAATTGTAAGAGGCAGAGCCTCCCTTCTCAGACCTAGCTTTCGTTAACTCTATAGACCTAAGAATACATGGGTTGCTGCAGATGGGATATTAAGATGATGTAGAATGTAAATGAGCTCTGGGAAAGGAGCCTCTATTTCCCAGAGCCTCGTGTGCTGAATTGGCAACTTGAGCACAGACCAGATTATCCTCAATATGCTAAATTCTCTAAGTCCTTGGAACATTTTATAATTACTTCTCTCTTCTCTAAATTCCCACATCATTTCCGAAAGTATTATTTATACATTAATTGTCACCTGATTTCTGGTTGGCCTTGAGGCGTAAATGACAAAAAGTCATGTCTCTCCTTAATAATAATTGTAGTTAACATGTGGTGAGCAGTTATTGTCCTAGGTAGTATGCCAAGTGTTTTACGTGTATTAATTCATTCCATCTTCTAACTACATCCACAAAATGGGCACAATTGGCACTATAAAGATTCCCCTTTTATATTTGAAGAAACTGAAGCACAGTCATTAAATGCCTTGCTCCAGGTCAGAGTTAAGAAGTAACATTTCACAGATAAGAAAAATGAGCTTAGAGAGGTTACTAAGTCCAAATGCAACTGGTAAACAGGTGGCCAAGCTGAGATTCAATCCATATCAGTCTGGATCAAATGCCTACTGTCTTTGTCAGGTTAACAAAATCAGCATGACCTATGTATGTTGCGTTCATCTAAGATTAAAACAAAAACAAAAATATCCAGTTCTTTTTTTTTTTTTTTTTTGAGTTGGAGTTTCACTCTGTCACCCAGGCTGAAGTGCAGTGGCATGCTCACGGCCACCCCAGTGTTGACCTGCTGAACTCCGGCGGTTTTTCCACTTTAGCCGTCCAAGTAGCTGGAACTACAGGTGTGCGCTACCATGCCCAGCTAATTTTTTGATCTATTGTAGAAATGAGGCCTCACCATGTTGCTCAGGCTGGTCTCGAACCCACAAGCTCAGGCAATCCTCTTGTCTCGGCCTCCCAAAGTGCTGAGATTACAGGCTTGAGTCACCTTGCCCAGCCTCCAGTTCTGTAACAAGTAAACCAATGTTCAAGCAGGGGAGATATAATGCATGTGAAGAGTAAACTCTCAAAACAGATGCAGGGTCTTGACTGGGATAAAAAGCCAATAATCAGGCCAAAAAGACTTAGGAGAGGAGAAGTGGGAATAGGGAACTCTGAGACAATGATCATGAACATATTTGGATGCCCACTGCCTCAGTGGATAAAAGGCTAGCTATATCAAGCTAGTTGAAGGACAGAACCCAAGGTAGAGCATCGTCATCAAGAACAATTTAGAAATTATAAGGCAAATACAGCTAGTGACTTTATCCCAGAAAATACAGAGCAGAGTCCACTTTAGAAGCAGTCTAACTAATTCCTGAACCTTACACTTAAATTTGCCAGACATCCTTTTTTACTGAAAGCAGGCACAGTCTTACTGGGCATGACAAGAAACAGCAGAAATCTTTTATGCCTTAGACACCAAAGATTTTGTTCCCTTTCTGTGAACCGCTGCCAACCACTAGGGATGGAATGCACTGTGGAACAGTGTGTGGGAAGAACAAAGTGGTTTTAGTAATATGTGAGCGAGCGAGGCATGAGGGGCACAGGGCTAGTACAATGGGCGTTGTGAAACTCAGCACAGATGCTCAAGGGTTGGACTGGTCATCCTAACTGATTTCGAGCTCACACTGAGAGGTGAGAAAGGAATACATTTTTCCTTACAAATTAGAAGGAAAGTAAAAAAGAAAACCCATTATTTCTCCTGTAAGAGATGCAAAAGTAGAGAACAGCAGGGCATGAATAAGAGGAATTCTCACAAGCTTGAGTGAGAGAAAGTAAATAAAGCCTATGGTTTGATGTTATAAGTGATTTGTCCAAGGTCTTCAAGTGTGTCTTGCAGCATCTGAAGAAAGAGCAGGAAAGACACCTATCTTGATTGTAAACCCAAACGAGACTGTCTAAAATTGATTTTCAGAATCCCTACTCTAGTCAATGATGCCTCCAACTCCCAGCTTTTAAAACGACGCTCTCCGTCAGCAGTTCTTAATCTGAGATGCATGAATCCCACAGTGAGTCCATGGATTGGCATCGAGACATCAGAAAATTTAAAAAATCCTATTCAAAATTATGTGTTTGGGTGAATATATACATATTGATAGGGGAGAGAATTGATAGGGGAGAGCTCATAAATTTCTTGGAGACTCAGTTCCCAAATATTAAGGAAACACTATCATCCTAACAATGGTCCGTCACAGTTGATTTTTTTTAGTTTCTCCCACCATGTGGGTTCTCATCAGGTAAGTCAGGGCCCCTGGGAATGGACTTTCCTATCTCTGTGGTATATCCATCAACCTGCAACTCAAAACTCTTTGGACCAGCAGCACTGTCGTAACCTGGAGCCTTGCAGAATAGAGGTCCCACACAAGACACATTGAATGTATTTGGGATGTCTTTCTGACTCCTGATGCTTGTCTGCATCCTCCTTCTCTTGCTTTACCATATCTTTGACGTGAATATGCTCATGGAGTCTGGTGAATTCTTTCAAATATCTGACCTGAGGAAATACTTGCAGGGTCCATGATTTTCACCACGTGACTAGTTTTGTCCTATTGGATGTTAGTTGGACATGAGTCAATAAAGATGCTCGAACCACAAGGCTTACCCATTTTTTGGTCACTCTCATTGCCATGAGGTCATGCTGGGAGCAGCCTGATGAACAGTGAGTATTTGAGAAGCAGAATTAGGCCAGTTGCCTCAGCCAAGGACAGCCAGTCAACCCTCCATATTTAAGTAAGTCCAGTCAAAATCAACAGAACCTCCTGACCAAGCCCAGTTGACCCTAAGTGAGCAAAAAATGCCTATTGTTGTATGCCCTTGAGGTTCTGAAGTTGTCTGCTATATAGCATTATTATGACAACAGGTGATAGATACAACTGAGTTCTACAGCAGCCAACTGGGGTGTAGGGGAATGTATTGGGATGTAGCGGTCAATCAAATAATTATCTTAATATTGCCAGAGTACTTTGTAAAATGCAATATTATTTAAAAACTAGCTATGAGATTTCTTGATTAAGTCTAGATCTCTGAGTGCATAAGCAGATGTCATTCATGGGAAATCCAGGGACCAATTTTGAGGAAGGTTATTGACATATTTGCACTTTAATAGCTACTTACTTGTATAATAGCCACTTTTGATCATAACAAATTATATGAATTTAATAAGTATATATACAGTAATGCACTATTTAGAGATGTGGTTACATTCCAATAAATGTGTCTTCGGGTGATTTTTGTCATTCTGCAAAAAATCATAGTGTGTTTACAAAAACCTAGATTTATACAAGCCTAGATATACACAAACATAGATGTATAGCCTACTGCATATCTAGGATACATGGTATAGCCTATGACTCTTAGGCTACGAACCTGTACAAACTGTCTGAGCTGAACACTGTAGGCAATTATAACACCATCATAAGTATCTGTGTATCTAAACATTTCTAAACATAGGAAAGATATAGTATAAATAGTATTATACTCTTACAGGGCCACCATCATATATGCAATCCGTCATTGACAAAAATGTCATTAATAGGCACATAACTGTATGTCTGAAAAAATACATATACAAAAACTGAATTCAATAATAAAAATAAAAAGTGAATATTCTTCCCTTCTAGTATATATGTTTCGTTAGGTTGAAGCAATAAATATCGCGTCTTAGGTATTGATCTACACAGAGGTCCATACAACTCTTCTATGAACACATTGTATACATATGTAAAATTACAAAAGCCAGTTTGCAATGTTTGCCACCACTCATAATATGTTCAGCTTTGCAGATTCAAATCTTTGTAGGCAAGAATGGTTAAGTGACCTTCCCAAAAAGTTGCCTAAAGTTGAGAGAGGAACCTAGTCTCTAAATCTCATGAATCACCATAGCTAAAACAGACTCTTGAGGGGGAAAATATGTATATTACTTTTCCCTTTTTCTCTTTTGTAACAAGCGTAATGCCATCTCACATTAAATAAGAAAGCCATTCTACTAAGAATTAAAAGTATTCTCTAGTGCCTCACTGAAGAAAGACCCACTGTCCAGTGTATGCAAACTCTATAAAGAAAACTCTCTCATTATTGGGGCAAATACATTACTGTTCTTGGCAGGGCAATAGCTTGGTGTCCACCTTGCTGAGAACCATGCTGCTTTGTGTGTGTGTGTGTGTGTGTGTGTGTGTGTGTGTGTGTGTGTGTGTGTGTGACTCTGTGTGTGTGTGTGTGAGTGTGTGTGTGTGTGTGTGTGTGTGTGTGTGTGTGTGTGTGTGTGTGTTTTAAGGGTGTAATTTTATTTATTTTTTATTTTTATTTTAGATTCGGGGGTACACATGCATATTCATTACATAGGCATATTATATAGTGGTGGAGATTGAGTATCAGGTGGTCCATTCAACAGAAAGTGAACACTGTGCCCCATTAGGTATTTTCTGTACCCTAGCTCCTCTCCTTCCTTCCCCCATTGATGTCTACAGTGTCTATTATTTCCATCTTTGTAACTGTTTAGCTCCCACATATGAGTGACAACATGGAATGTTTGGTTTTCTGTTTTTGAGTCAGTTTACTTAGGATAAATATCTTTAGCTCTATCTATGTTGCTGCAAAGGACATGGTTTCATGCACTCTTATGGCAGCAACATATTCCATGGTGTATATATACCACCTTTTCATTATCCGTTGATCAGTGATGGGAATTTAGGTTGATTCTATATCTTTGCAACAGTGAAGAACATGTGAGTGCAGGTGTTATTTTGGTATAACAATCTGTCTTCCTTAGGGTAAATATCTAGTAGTGGGATTGCTGGATCAAGTGGTAGATCTACTTTTAGTTCTTTGCGTAATCTCCAGACAACTTTCCATAGAGGTTATACTAATTTACACTCCCACCACAGTGTATACGTGTTCCCTTTTCTCCACACCCATTCCAGCATCTATTGTTTTTTGATTTTTCAATAATAGCCATTTTGACTGGTATAAGATGATATCTCATTGTCGTTTTAACTTGCATTTCCCTGATTATGAGTGATGTTGAGCAGTTTTTCATAGGTTTGTTGACCATTTGTATCTCTTCTTTTGAGAGATGTCTATTAATGTTGTTTGCCCACTTTTTAATGGGGTAATTTGCTTTTTTTCCTTGCCAATTTGTTTGAGTTCTTTGTAGATTCTGTAAATTACTCCATTATCAGACATATAGTTTGCGAATATTTTCTCCTGTTCTGTAGGTTATCTGTTTGCTCTGTTGATTATTTCTCTTGCTGTGAAGAAGTTTTTTAATTTACTTAAGTCCCACCTATTTATTTTTGTTTTAGTTGCATTTGCTTTTGGGGTTTTAGCCATAAATGCTTTGTCTAGACTGATGTTCATAAGAGTTTTCCTAGGTTTTCTTCTGGGAGGTGTATGGTTTCAGGTGTTTTGTTTGTTTGTTTATTTGGAGTTGGAATCTCACTCTGTCGCCCAAACCGAACTGCAGTGGCATGCTCCCGGCCACCGCAGCCTCGACCTGCTGGCCTCCAGTGATCCTGCCACCTCAGCCTTCCAAGTAGCCAGAAGTTTAGGCGCGCACTACCACACCCGGCTAATCTTTTTGATTCATTGTAGAGATGAGGTCTCGCCAAGTTGTCCAGGTGGGTCTCGAACCCGTGGGCTCAGGTCATCCACTTGCCTAGGCCTCCCAAAGTGCTGGGATTACAGGCTGAGCCACCGATCCCAGCCCAGGTGTGACTTTTAAGTCTTTAATCCACCTTGAGTTAATTTTTGCATATGGGGAGCGATAGGGATCAAGTTTCATTTTTTCCCCATGTAGCTATCCAGTTTTTCTTGCACCATAGTTGAATAGAGTGTCATCCCCTCAGTGTATTTTTTTTGTCTGCTTTGTCAAAGATTATTTGGTTGTAGGTATTTGAGTTTATTTCTGGATTCTCTATTCTGTTCCATTAGCCCATGTGTCTGCTCTTGTACCAGTATCACGCTGTTTTGATTCCCACAGCCTAGTAGTATAATTTGAAGTTGGGTAATGTGATTTCTCTAGCTTTATTCTTTTTGCTTATAATTGCTGTGGCTATTTTGGTTCTTTTGGGTTCCATAGGAATTTTAAGATGTTTTTTTCTTATTCCATGAAGAATGATATTGGTAGTTTGATAAATATTGTGTAGAATCAGGAAATTACTTTGGGTAATATGATCATTTTAATAATGTTGATTCTTCCAATTCATGAGCATGGCATGCTTCTTCATTTATTTGTGCAATTTCTTTCATCAGAGCTCTGTAGTCCTCCCTGCAGAGATCTTCCAAAAATATACTTCTAAATATTTCAGTTTTTGGCTGCTATTGTAAATGAAATTGAGTTATTGATTTGATTCTCAGCTTGGTTGCTATTGGTGTAAACAGTGCTACTGATTTGTGTGTGGTGATTTTGTATCCTGAAACTTTACACGATTCATTTATGAAGTCCAGGAGACTTTGGGAAGAGTATTTAGGATTCTCTAGATATAAGATGATATTGTTGGCATAGAGAAAGTTGGATTTCTTCTTTTACAGTTTAGATACTCTTTATTTCTTTTTCTTGCTTAACTGTTCTGACTAGGACTTCCAGTATTCTGTTGAATATTAGTGGTGAAAGTGGGTTTCCCTGTCTTTTTCCAATTCTAAGGAGAAATGTGTTCAACTTTTCTCTGTTCAGAAAGGGCATTGGCCATGGGTTTGTTGTATATAGCTTTTATTATTTTGAGGAATGTTTCCTCTATGCCTATTTTGCTGAGGACATAGAGGGGATGTGGGATTTTATAAAATGCTTTTTCTACATCTATTGAAATGATCATATGATTCTTTTTAAAAGTTTTGTTTATGTAGTGGATCATAAACAAAACTTGCATATGTTGAACCACCTTGGGATAAAACCCACTTGGTCATGGTGTATTTTTTTTTTTAATATACTGCTGAATTTGGTTTGCTAATATTTTGCTGAGGATTTTTGCATCTATGTTCATAAGAGATATTAGTCTACAGCTTTTCTTTTTCTTTTTTCTTTTGTTTGTTTTTGTCTTCTCCTGACTTTGGTATCAGAGCGATACTGGCCTCATAGAATGAGTTAGGGAGAATTCCATCCTCTTCAATCTTGTGAAATATCTTCAGTAAAATTGGTACCAGTTCTTCTTTGAAGGTCTGGTTAAATTCAGCTGTGAGTCTATCAGGTCCTGGACTTTTTGTTGTTGTTAGAAAACTTCTAATTTCTGTTTCAATCTGTCTACTGGTTATTGAAGTGTTCAGAGTTTCTATTTCTTCCTGATTCAAGGTTGAGGGATTGTATGTTTCAAAGAATGTATCCATTGCCTCTAGATTGTCTAGTTTGTTTACATAAAGATGTTCATAATAGTCTTGGATAATATTTTGAACTTCCATTGTATCAATTTTAACGTTTCTTTTTCCTTTTTTTTTTTTTTTTGAGTTGGAGTCTCACTCTGTCGCCCAGACTGGAGTGCAGTGGTCGCTCCCGGCCACCACAGTCTTGACCTGCTGGGCTCCGGCGATCCTTCCGCCTCAGCCTTCCAAGTAGCTGGAACTACAGGCGCGCGCTACCACACCCGGCTCATTTTGATTTATTGTAGAGATGAGGTCTAGCCAAGTTGCCCAGGCGGGTGTCGAACCCACGGGCTCAGGCAATCCACTCACCTCAGCCTTCCAAAGGCACGGGATTACAGGCTGAGTCACCAAGCTTTTCCATTTCTGATTGAGCTAATATAAGTCTCCTCTCGTTGCTTCTTGATTAATCTAGTTAGTGGTCTATCAATTTTTTTATCTTTTCAAATAACCAACTTTTTCTTTTGTAAATCCTTTGTTTTGTTTTTTTAATTTCAATTTCATTTTGTTCTGCTCTGATCTACATTATTTCTTTTCTTTTGCTATCTTTGGTATGTTCATGTTTTTTCTAATTTCTTGAGATGTGATGTTAAGTTGTCAATATGTGAGTTTTTAGTTTAATGTAGGCTTTAAGCAGTATATACACATGAGCACGGCTTTGGCTGTGTCCCAGAGGTTTAAACTTGTTTCACTGATGTCATTTGTTTCAAGGAATTTTTAAATTTCTATCTTGATTTCATTGTTAACCCAAGGATCATTCAGGAGTAAAATGTTTAACTTCCATATCTTTGGTTTTCTGAGCTCTTCTTGGCGTTAATTTCTAGTTTTATTCCACTGTGGTCTAAAATGGTGCTTGATATTATTTTGATTTTTTAAAATTTATTGAAACTTGATTTGTGGCCAATTATATGATCTATCTTGGAGAATGTTCCATATGCTGATGAGAAAAATGTGTACTCTGTAGCTTGGAGATGGAATGTTCTTTAGATGTCTGTTAGTTCTATTTCCTCTGGAGTCCTGTTTAACTCTAATATTTCCTTTTTGACATTCTACCTTGATAATCTATTGTTTTCAGTGAAATGTTGAAGTCTCCCACTATTATTATATTGCTATATCTCCCTTTTCTTTTAGGTCTAGTAGAATTTGTTTTATAAAGCTGGAGATCTAGTGATAATTACACATATATTTAAAATTGTTAAGTCTTGATGTTGGATTGATCCCTTTTCATTATGTAATAGCCATCTTTGTCCTTTTTTTTTAACCTTGTTAATTTAAAGTTTTAGGTTATTTGGAGAATTTTTCATCCATGTCCTGAATAGTTTTATGCTGTTGTTGCTGTTTTTAAATTTCTTTATGTTGGTTTTCAACTTACTCCTGAAGTTCATTGACCAATCTTATTACCTATCTTTTGAATTCTATGTCTGGAATTTTAACAATTCATTTTGGTTAGGGGTCATTGTGTGTGTATATCTATCTATCTATCTATCTATAGACAGATAGATAGATAGATAGATAGATAGATAGATAGATAGATAGATAGATATACACAGAATTATTTTTCTGGTTCCTTCTCATTTGGACAGACATTTTTTTTCTTAGGTTGGTAGGGGGCCGATATAGACACTGTAAGGTTCCCTTGGTTATATATAGCCTTGTTGTGGTGAGTTTCTCAGTTGCCAGATGTGGCAGGCCTGGTCTGTGTACCTGCATTAACTCATAATGCTCTTAGTGACCAGGGTGACTTAGAAAGTATTGCTAGCTGGCTTGGGATCTGGCCTTCCCCAAAGCTGAGGAATTGTATCCTATGTGGTTGGTTGTACTGTTGCCCTCTGGCCAGGAGGTGGCACTTGTGGGTGAAAGCTAGCAATAATGGTGGCTGTAGGGTTTCTCCTTGGCAAGTGTTGCTCCAAGGAAGTATCCAGTTAGCTTAGGCTGATGGTGATTCTCTGGGAATTTCCCAAATTTTCAATCTGTTTTGAACCTTCTGGAGTATTCTAGGAAAAGAAGATGAGGCACCCCACAAGTGTGCACACTTAGCTGTCCCATTGAGGATTAGAAGGGAGTTCCAGGCCACTGAGGTAAATGCTGATTGCAGAGCAGGCCCAGAAGAACTCACAGGGGAAGTGAGAGGTTGCTAAGGCAATGTGTACCACCTGGCTCACACCTTGGTCTCAGGCAATCTCTGATCTGAATGTCAAGGTGCAGCCAGCCTCAGTGCCTCAAGTGTTCTCAGGCAACCTGCTGTGCCAGAAACTGTCTCCAGCTTGGAATTTACCCCTGGGGCTCATTTTCCAGCAGCTGGCTGGAAAGACGCTTCTGCAAGGGTTGAATTACTGGGAAATGGTGTCTGTTGCTGCTCAAGGTTTTTTCCTGCACCACTCCACAGCCAAGCACAACCGTGTTGAAGACAGTTTCCCATGAGGAGCTGGGATCCCACAAGGTCCAGCAAGACCTACAAGTACACGGCAGGAACACAGAAATCCTGGATTCCCATCACTCACCTTCCAGACTGTGACCACAAACTATGGTGGACCAAGTATTACAGACGAGAGTTCAACCAAGGCCAGTGACTTTTCTTCTTCTTGTTTGCTTTAGGTGGTTATTTTCACTCTTTTGGGGACTTGTGGGGTATACTGCTGGATCTATTCCTATCTGGGTGCTGATGAAACTTTTTCATGGTTTACTCTGTAGGAGAAACTTATTCTAGCTGCCTTGTGTCAGCCATCTTAATCCGGAATCCCACGATACATCTTTTATCGATGTGATTATGTGTACATAGTCACATATCAATTGCCCTCATCCATATAGATGCATTCTATCAAACTTTTTGTTCTGTGTTGAAAAAAGGTCAGAATTAACTGAACAGAATATAATGGTGTGAAGTAGTATAAAGAACACAGGCTTTGAACTCAGCCATCAAAAGATTTCTATTCTGGCTCTCTCAGTTTCTGGCTGCAAGATTTTGTCAAGATGCTTAATATTTCCACATCCCAGAATACCATGCCAATAAAGTGAAGTATGATATTTATTTAACAAATATGTATTGACCAGTCATGAAGCTTTGCACTGAATATAATAGCTATGGATATAGACACTGACCCTTACCTTCTGGGACCAGCAAGGAAGACAATAGGGTTACTCACAAATTCTTCCTTAACCCTGTCTTTACTATCCAAAATATAGATTCCAATGAAAGAGAAATCAGTCCTTGTGATCGAGGGTCTGATAAACAAATCTCCTAAGAAAACAAGACTTCTCCTATTTAGTGTCTCTGTTCTGCAATGGCCAGAAACTGTGCCGGGAGTCAGGGAACCTTTGACTTATCTAGCTCTCCTTTTTCCGGTTGCCTTCAAAAACCTACCTACTCTGCAGAACAGAGCTTAAAGTTCTGCACTGGAAAAAATGAGAATCAAGACTTGAATACTCAAACTGACAACAAGCTGCATGTGGTGAACTACTTCAAATTCTCCAACCACATATTAGTTCTCTTTATAACCCAAATATACAGTCATATGTCCCATAACATTTCAGTCAATGATGGACTGTATATATGACAATGGTCCTGTAAGATTATACTGTATTTACTATGCCTTTTCTATGTTTAGCAATGTCTTGATGCACAAATACTTACCACTGTCTGACACTTGCCTACAGTATCCAGCACAGTAACATGTATAGGTTTGTACCACTGTCACCACATTTTTGTTTTCTGTCTCTACTTGCTTCCTGGCTATACAAATCAATTTCAATTTTGTGTTTAAACTGCTAATGAGGACTGGGGATTTTCTAAAAATAACTTTTTAGTATATAGATGTCCTCAGAGGTTACCGAGCACATTTCATAGTAGAAACTGATAAATAATAGTAACACATGACAGAGACTTTGCATTCAGTGGAGAAATTGAGTTTACCTTGGTCTTTGCACTGGCCCCTGGCCCACTGTGAAACAGATGAGGACAATCACTGTCATAGAATGAAGAGTCTACTGAAATTTGTAGATAATTTATTTATTTCTCAGAAGCAAAGTAAACTGTTTAAGCGATTACATGGGAATATTTGTTTTAAAAACAATTTCTTTTTATTATGAGCACCTTTAGGAAGCACCCAAATGAAACTTGATATATCAAAAAAATTGATGTTTTTCCTTTTTCACAAAAATAATTGTGACTTAATGACTGGACCCTTTATCCCTATATAAGGTGGGCATAGCCTTTGTGTCTGTTTTATATAAGTAGAGTACACATTATTTCTAAATGCTCTCATAATATTACCGGTCTCCTTTCTTTAACAGTTATGAACCATTTTAGACTTCAATAATTAAATTCTTCCATTCTGTAGGTTGTCTATTGATAGTATATCTTGCTGTGCAAAAACTCTTTAGTCTAATTGGATCCCATTGGTCAATTTTGAGTTTTGCTGCATTTGCTTTTTGATGACTTGGTCATAAATTTGTTGCCCATGCCAATATTCAGAATAATTTTTTGCTAGCTTTTCTTCTAGGATTTGTATAGTTTGAGGTCTTACATTTAAGCCCTTAATTGAACTTGAGTAAGTTTTGTATATAGTAAGAAAAAGTGGTACAACTTCATTCTTTTGCATATGGTTAGCCAGTTTTCCCAGCACCATTTACTGAATAGGATGTTCTTTCTCCAATGTTTATTTGCCAACTTTGTCAAAGATCAGTTGGTTGTAGATCAGTGTTTTATTTCTGTGTTCTCTAACCTGTTCCATTGGTCTATGTGCCTATTTTTGTACTAGGACCATGCTGTTTTGAATACTGTAGTCTTATAGTAAAGCTTGCAGTCCAGTAATGTGATGCTTCCAACTTCGGGATTGCTTTCACTATTTGGGCTCTTTTTTACTGGTAATTTGATAGAGAGTACATTGAGTCTATCGATTGCTTTGGGCAATATGAACATTTTAAAAATAATAATTCCTCCAATCCCTGAGCATAGAGTGTTTTTCCACTTGAATATGTCATCTTTGTTTGTTTGTTTGTTTTCAGCAGTGTTTTCTAGTTCTTGTAGAGATCTTTCACTTCCTTGGTTAGATGTATTCTAATTTTGTGTATGTGTGACTATTATAAATGGGATTGTGCTCTTGATTTGGTTATTGGCTTAAATATTGTTGGTGTATAGAAGCACTACTGATTTGTGAACATTGATTTTGCATCTGGAGAGTTTACTGAAGTTGTTTATCAAGTCTAAGACTTTTTGGTGAAATCCTTAGGATTTTCTAGAAACAGAATCATATCATTTGCAAAGAGGGGTAATCTAACTTTCTCTTTTTCTGTTTGTATACTTTTTTATTTCTTTCTCTTTCCTGGTTGCTCTGGCTAGGAATTCCAGTACTATGTTAAATAGGAGTGATGGGAGTGGACATCTTTGTCTTGCTCTAATTCTTAGGGAGAATACTTTCAACTTCTGCCCATTCAGAACAATATTGGCTGTGAGTTTGCCATAGATAGCTCTTATTATTTTGAGGCATATTCCTTAATGACTAGATGGTTGAGGGTTTTTACCATGAAGGGATGCATCTACAGAGAAGATAGTGTGGTTCTGATTTTTAACAAAGGACTAATATCTAGAAACTATAAGGAAGTAAAACATATTGACAGGAAAAAAAACCCCAAATAACCCCTCAAAAAAGTGGGCAAAGGATGTGGGGCATGGTGACTCATGCATGCAATCCCAGCACTTGGGGAAGCTGAGGTGGGAGGATTGCTTTTGCCTAGGAATTTGAGACCAGTTTAAAAAACAAAAAAAAACAAATCAGTTGGACATGGTGGTGTGTGCCTGTAGTTCCAGCTGCTGGAGAAGCTGAGGAGGAAGGATTGCCTGAACCCAGTAAGTTGCGGCTGCAGTAAGCTGTGATCATGGCCCTGCACAGCAGCCTGGGCAATAGAGTGAGATCCTGACTGAAAAAAACAATTTTTTAATTTAAAAAGTGGGCAAAAAATATGAACAGACATTTTTCAGAGGAAGGCATACAAGTGGTTGGCCAACAAACACATGAAAAATGCTCAACATCATTAATCATCAGAGAAAGGCAAATCAAAACTACAATGAGACATTATTTCACACAAGTCAACAGATGTTGGTGAGGTTGCAAAGAAAAGAGAACACTCATTTTATTTGTTTATTTATTTACTTATATATTTATTTAGAGTTAGAGTCTCACTCCATTGTCCAGGCTGGAGTATAGTGGCACATTAACACCCACCCTAGTGTTGACCCACAGGGCTCTGGCGATCCTTTTGCCTCAGCCTTCCAAGTAGCTGGAACTACAGGCATGTGCTACCACGCCTGGTTAATGTTTGATTTATTGTAGAGACAAGGTCTTGCCAAGTTGCCGGGGCTGGTCTTAAACCCACGGGCTCAGGCGATTCACTCGCCTTGGCCTCCCAAAGTGCTGGGATTGCGGGCTAAGCCACCGAGCCCGCCCCCCGCCTTTTTTTAAAAGAGAGCACTCGTGCACTGTTGGTGGGAATATAAGTTAATTCAACCCCTGTAGAAAGCAGTTTGGAGATTTTGCAAAAAACTAAAAATAAATTTACCATTTGACCCAGCAATTGCACTACTAGATATATACCCCAAAGTGCATAAATTGTTCTACCAATAAAAAATCTGCACTCATATGTTTATTGCGGCACTATTCCCAATAGCAAAAGCACAGAATCAATCTATGTGCCCACTTGATAAAGAAAATGTGGTACATATACAACATGGAATCCTTTGTAGCCATAAAGAAGAAAGAATTCATGTAATTTGCATCAACGTGGATGCAGTTGGATGCCATTAATCTAAGATATTTAACACAGAAACAGATAAACAAATATCACATGTTATCACTTACAGGTGGGAACTAAACACTGGGTATACCCGGACATACAGAAAGGAACAACAGATACTAGGGACTCCTAAAGGGGATAATAGGCAGGTAAGGATCGAAAACTACCCATTGGGTAGCACATTTGCAATATGGATGACAGGTTTAATAGAAGTCCAAACGTCACCATCACACAGTACCCATGTAACAAACATGCAGATGTACTCTTTAAGTCTAAAATTTAAAGCCGGGCTCGGTGGCTCAGCCTGTAATCCCAGCACTTTGGGAGGCTGAGGTGAGTGGATTGCCTGAGCCCGCGGATTCAAGACCCACCTGGGCAGCGAGACCTCATCTCTACAATAAATCAAAAAATCAGCTGGGTGTGGTAGCGCATGCCTGTAATTCTGGCTACTCAGAAGGCTGAGGCGGAAGGATCGCCGGAGCCCAGCAGGTCGAGGCTGCGGTGGTCGGGAGTACTCCAGTCTGGGCGACAGAGTGAGACTCCGACTCAAAAAAAAAAAAAAATTTTTTTTTAAATCAAACTTTAAAAATGGAAAAATATATGTAAAATTCCATCTGTTTGCCTTTGTTGATATGTATGTGCCATGGATACATTAGAAATAAAATAAAGACAGTTCACAAACACAGCACAGAAGCTCTGTGAGTGAACATCAGCACAGATCATGATTTCTGACCTAAGAAAGCAATGAAAAGTATCAGAGCCTGCTTCTGCTTGCTGAAAATGTGCACCACCTAGGACCTGTGAGAAGTTTGATGTCAGACTTCAGGTAGAAATTTCTCTCAATTCACTCACCAGACTTTGAGGAATTAGAGTCTCTCTGAGACTCAGGGATGTTTGTATGACTAGAGAGTCCAAGTTTTGGCAGAGATATGTCAGCAGTGGTGGATTTTGGCAAGGTGGGGAAGGGGACAATACCTATATAACTAAAAGGCTTTGCCTTTTCCAGATGAAACACTGTGACCAGTTTCTGTCCCTGGAAGTTCAGAAATTTCCATCTCATTCTAATTAAAAAAAAATCAGAGAGCATGGTCTAGCCTCCAGGAAAAATGGCAGTTTTAATTTGGGAAGAGCTTAAAATGAATCTCTTTTTTTCTGAGGTGTGTGGAGATTAATTTGCCTTTTGCTTGGGAAATTCTAAAAGAAGAAAGATATTTCATAACTCCAGTTCATTATTTTTTTCCTCTCCTCTCTATTTTAAAAGGGAAACTCTGCCACTTTCCTTCCTTGACACATCCATGCAAACAACCTGTAACTCTCAGCATAATGCAGTTTTCAACAATGAATAAACTGATCTTAAACATGAAATAGTGTAAGCAGTTAAAACTTAGAATGGGAAGTTTTTAGTACTGAGATAATCTGGACCTCCTCATCTTTAGAGCAGGCTATGATTTTTAGTGTCTAATTTTGAAGCTGAAGTCTGTCATTTATGTTAAAATGCTAAGAATTGGGGGTGGGGGAGGAGCTCTGAATTTGCCATATGTGGAAAGACCACCTTGCTTGCTCATTTCTCTGCCATTTGGGAAAGCAATTATTGACTCTTCAGTGAGACATTTCAGACCTCTTCAATAATCTTTCTGAAACTTCTAAAGTCTGCCTCAATTAAATTGTCAGACAAGGAGAAATATCTGACAAATGTTTTCTAATGGATAAGCCTTTGACAACCCTGCATTTGACATCTCCACAGGCTTATGGCCTTGGAAAGTTGATGTAAGGCAAGGTGGGAGAGGAAGCTCCATCTAACCCCCAGGTTTTATAGTCAGCTAAATGCTGAGCTTTTTACCCATTTCAGAAAATATCCAGTGAATATAGACTTTATTTTCATTAGGTTCCTTATTAAGGGTGTTACAGTAAAACAAGCGCTCCAATTTTCCCTTGGTTCAGCCACCAAATCCATGTGTCACCATTGCCATGTATACTGAAGGCATAATCACTTCCTCAGAGGGCTTCTGTGAGAATTTGGTGGAATAATTCTCACTAAGTACTTGTAGTGTCCCTGCATCACTGCAAGTTTCATTTATAAGATTCTTTGCAGCACTATTCACAATAGCAAAGTCATGGGACCAACCTAAATGCCCATTAACAATGGACTAGATAAGGGAAATGTGGTATATATACACCATGAACTATTAAAAAGCCATAAAAAAGAACAAAATCATGTCCTTTGCGGCAACATGGATGGAGCTGGAGAACATTATCCTAAGCAAACTAACTCAGAAACAGAAAACAAAACATTACATGTGCTCATGTGTATTTGGGAGCTAAATGTTGGTAAAGATGGAAATAATACTGAGGACACTAAAAGTGAGGAGGCTGGAAGGGAAATTAGGGTTCAGAAGTTACTTTTTGGGTAAAATGTTCACTGTCTGGGGAATGGGGTCACCTGAAATTCAACCCCATCAGCACACAACAAGTCCATGTAACAAACATGTACTTCTACCCTCTGAATCTGAAATTGAATTAAAATAACACATTTTATAAATGATAGATTATTTTATATAATATCATGCTAAATTCTGGTTCTGAGTACATTCCTCACTGATCACTCTAAGGAAAAAGAAAAAATATTTTTATAGGCCTAAGGTCTGAGGCTTTCTTCTCCAAATATAATGTAGTGGTAGATACATTCCTTTCAGTTTAGCATTCTACTGAGCACCAATATCTGATCTGACTGAATAGTGTATCTGAATTTTTCAAGTTCACGATGATTCTGACTATACTAAGACAAAGTAAGATGAAGAGGGGTTAAGTGTGCTGTTCCTAAAAACCATTACTTCCTATGGATATTCTTTGTTTTGCAGGTAATGCCAGATAGAGTTGAGGATAAGTTAAACTAATCCATTTAACACGAATAGAAGCTAAGAGTGAACATAAAATCTGAAAGTGAGAGGAGACACACAGCTCTGACCCTATCCTTGTTTGTGGCCCTTCATATAGGTAGGGGAGTGCCTCTCTGATTACCGGTAACCATCATGTTATAGTGACTATAGGAGAGGCATACCTTCATTTTATGCCTTCATTTTTTAGAATCAGTGGCTGTCCACTTTCAATCTGGTTTGAGTCAAGCAAAATTATAGGTGTAACCAGTTTGATCATCTTCTGGTGCAAAATAATGTTATATATGCTTTCTTTTTAAAATTTATTTTGCAAGATCCAAGTCTCATTGTTACCAGGATTCTGTGTCTGCTAGCAGTGTTTTGTGCTGGGTCCTTCATTTTGTCACTGAGAAGAATTTCAGAGTGAGCCAAAAGTATTAAGACAGTTAGTAAGTTTATTAAAACTGAAAACAGTAATACACACTTCAGTGTGAAGTGTGGGTGAGCATAAGTGTCATGCAAGGGTGTCTCTGGTTTGTGAGTTTAGTGAGCTACAATGATGATGGGGTGAATTATTCTATTAAAGGGGTGAATTTTTCCAAAAACTGGGTTGGCAGGTTTCGAAATTTGCTGCCACTCAATTTGTTACCATAAATGGACAGGGTTGCAACTGTTTTGTTGTCAGAGGGTGTGTCATTTAGTATGCTAATGAGCATATAATGAAGGCAAAAGTGGGTCATAATTATCTCAGCTAACATTGACTATCGATGTGTATGCTCCAGGGGGTCTAAGTTATGCCAGTCCTGGTGGTTAGTTCTCAACCAAAAATATCCTGAGTAGGTTGTAGTAGGCATGTTGGATTGGTGTTATTCTAACAATCTTTTTCCTTTTTTGTTTACTTTCTAGTAGTCTTGGAATTGGGGGGCAGGTTTGCCAGAGGTTCAAGGTTTCAATGTTTCCTATAGTTTCCTACAGTTCTGATTCTTCCGTACTGTCTATCATCAATACCACTGATGGTTAGAAGACATGTTATTCTTTTAGGTCTCCTCCTCAGATATGTCCAAGGCATTGATGGGTACTTTTATAATTCAAAGAAGAAATCTGTACTTAACATTGACTCAAAACAAGCAAAGAAATAATCAAAACAACAACAAAAAATCATTATAGAAAATCCATAGACCTACCCCATGTATGATATACTGTCATGGATCATCATCAGAAATAGGTAGTTCTGACCTTTGATGCTGAGACATTCTCATCTCTACTGTGAAGATGTGTTGCCTGATATTTCTACCTTCTCTTTCTAGATGTGGGTGGAAACAATCTTTCCGATCTTACTACTGTTCTCCATCAGGGAATGACTTATAGGAGAAATAATAAAATTACCACATGAGCCACTTTGAAAGATTCTCTCTCATTCATGAAGGAAGGGACAAATCTCCCTTTTGGGAACAGGAAACTTTCTTGCCAATGCTGCTGAAATATCACTCTTGTTCATCTTTAATTCAAACTCTGGTATCCCCTGATCTGGAGACTCCCTGTCTCACTGAATAAAGCATTTACACTTTGACTTTTGGTGCTCTAGATAAGAATGTGCATACAGCAGGTCTTTAAATAACATAGTTTTGTTCAATGTCATTTTATTATAACTTTAATGAAAAAAAAATGATTCCTAACCAGGGCTACTCTCTGTATGGATTTTGCACATTCTACCATGTCTACATGGGTTTTCTCCAGGTATTTTTGTTTCCCTTCACATCCCAAAGCTGCACACATTAGGTGAATTGTTGCATCTACATTGTCCCAGAATGAGTTGGTGAGTGTGGGTATGGGTGTGAGTGTGTCCTGTGATGGAATGGCATTCTGTCCAGAGTTGTTTTCTGCCTTTTATCCTGAGTTGCCTGGATACCCTCTGGCCTCCTGTGACCTTGAACTGAAATAACTGGATACATAATTTTCTTACACATTCTTATTAATATTTATTAAATGTATATATAGTTCATAGTTATTTTAGTGTTTAATATCACAAGTGTATATCATATATACTGGAAATAAGTCCAATGTATTTCTTGTAACACAAACATCACCACACCTTTATTTAGAGGTAAAACTGGTTTTGTTACACATAGTCTCACTTATGTCACAGTTTCCAAGAACCCTTTGACTATGTTAAGTGAGGACTTACTTAACATCCTCATTTTGCTTAGAAAAAACAGAGTTCTCTCCCTTCCCAGGGAGAACATAAACCAACAAATTTCCATGGGACCTTGGACATATAAATCTGTTGGTTTTGACTTGAAAGTCCTGGCTGCCTAAAACAAGTAATACGTAATGTGACAAACAAGCAAACAATAAACACATACACACTAATTCTTTTCAGTGACTACATCTCAAGCTTCTCCAGTCTGCATGGGAACACCACATGAAATCCATCAGAGTTGGAGAGATTTCCCAGAGGAGGCATGACTGCCTTTGGAAGGACTAAGCACCAACAGCCTTTAAATTTCCATCTTCCTAAAAGTTTTTCTTACTCAGTCCTAGAAGAAACGCTCTCCCAATTGTACATGTCTGTCATTTTATAATGAAAATCCATAGTAAAATAGTATTTGCCTTATAAAACTTTGGGACAACCTTTATTATTATTATCATTGTTGTTGTTGTTTTCTCTTTATTTTTTTAAGATTGGGGTGGCACAACCATCAACTAAAAGCATGGCACTCTTTTAAATGTGTTTCATATACAGATAATGAATTTCACTAAAAGATGTATTCTTTACACAGTCTCTATTTTTTTGTTCCAATTAGATTATAAACTATTGAAAGCCAGAAAGCCCAGCCTTTCATTTTCAGTATTCCTCTTTGTGGAAACTACTATATTAAATGCATTAACCTGACTGACCTTTGGTAAATATTGATTGAATCAAATTAAATTGAAGGACAGCCTCTCTCCGTGTGATTTCAGAATTAAAAACACAGTGTTTGCGTGTTAAACTTAAGGGCATATTTCCAGGGACTCAAGCACTTGTTTGAGAATAATGAATTTATCCCCTGTGAGTTCAACAACTGAATAGCTCTACCAAGTAAAAGCATGTGAAGCAGAGGAGAGCAATCACTCAAATACCGAGCTCAGGGTCAGTCAGGTTCGAAGTTTGTTGTCATTGCTAACTTTATTCCATTAAGACTTGGATACAATATGAGATAAAGATATCTCCACGTGTAGAGACTATGGCCATATCTTTCTCAGTGTGTCCAAGATTTAACCTACCATCCGTCTTCCCAAAATCTGCACCCCCTCTCCTTTGGTTCACTTTTGGTTGATGTTTACTCTAAACTGTCCTCACTCCTCACCCATTCCACTCCCTCACTCTAAATTGTAATACTTGAAAACAGTTCTGTGTCATGCCATTGTCAACAAGATGGTCATTGTCATGACTTATAGATCCATTCACAACCAGGAGTCACTCCACTTCTCAGCCTCATCTCCATTCTCTTGCCTACAAACACATGACATGCAACTACAGGTCATTCCTTCAATGCAATAGCTCCCTTGCTCTAGTTTACATTTGTGTGAGCTGATCCCTTGAATGAGATGTCTGCACCATGATTATCTATCTGCCAGTCACCTGCTCATCTTCTCAGTCCCACAGGAATTACCTTGAAGAAGACACCTGTCTTACACTTCACAGGCAGAAGAGGCTCTCTGCTCAAAGTCCCTCTTACACTGCTCTGCCATTGTGTTTATTACATTACTTTGCACTCTCACTAGATACTGCATTTATTACTTTTCTATTCCTGCTTAGCATACTGCAAGATTTCTGCAGGCATCTCGGAGCCATTTTTGTCTCCTATATTCTCTCTTTGGTTTTAATTCTATCAGAAACTGCTTGTTGTCTAGACCATATATGCCTCACTTACCAGTCAGTAGTCACCAAATCTTGATCTCTGTCATCTATTGATCAGGAAGGGCAAGTCAGTGAATTCCAGCTTCCTCATCTCTGAAATGAACTTACTGTTACACTTAAAATATTATAGGGAAAATTTGAAAAAATAACCTTAATGAATTGTCTGCCACAGTATTATGTGATTGCAAATGCTTGATACATTGTTCAATTATTCAGCAAACATTTATCAAATTTATACTCTGGGCCAAGCAATGTGAAATATTAAGAAATATCACACTCAGGTCATGACCACATTGGGTGTACAACTAACTGGAAGAGATAGATGATAATTGCATAATTACAGCTCCACATACAAGCACAATTGTAAGAGAGATATCCCTCTAGAAGGAGAGGAACTTTGTGTTATAGGAATTAATAATAATTAATAAGGGTCATCTAGACCTAATGGGGGTCAGGAAAGGTTTCCCTGAGGAACTTGATGACTAAAAGATCAATGAAAGTTCACTAGGCACTGCTGCAATGAATAGAACATTCTCCTTTTGATCTTCTGTTCTGATTCCCACTTCTTGGGAAGCCAAAAAGGCACACACATGTGAATACACACACACACACACACACACACCCTTCATCACACCTAGCTCTCTAGATCAAATCTGTCCAGTAGAGCTTATTGTGGTGATATCAATGTTCTATATCAGTACTACCCAATATAGTAATTACTAGTTCTCTGTGGCTATTGAGTCCTTAAACTGTAACTGATGACAATTGGGAACTGAAATTTTTATTTTATTTTAATAAAAATTTCAACTTAGCCACATGCAGCTAGTGGACACCCCACTGAACAGTGCAGTTCCAAAGTATATTTTCTTTTTAAATCTTAGAGTCAACTTGATGTGTAATAGATACTACAACACACTAACTTCAGGCTGTCTTTGGGAAACAGAATGTCAGAAAGGCATATTGAAACCTTTTATTCAGAGTAAAAGTGATGTACACTGACTCAAATCAATCCTAACTGATTCATTTGTCTAGAACAAGTTGCCATGCCAGAGCATGGACTTACCCTCAAGACTTCTCACCAAGAGTCTCAAATATATCATCATGATTTTTCATAATACAAGCATTAAAAAATAGTTACTTCTTCCCTTTTCTTCTTGTGTCATTATGCACAAGAATTCATTCAGTTAACATTAGATGCCTTTTTCCCACTTACAGAGTTCTAGAATATGCATTGAGGATGAAAAATGTAGAAGGCAGTTTCGCTGTCCTCAAAGAACTTTAATATTATTGGGAGAGACAAGGATAAGCAGTTAAAGCTTGGGGAAGGGCATGGTGGCTCCCTTTGGGAGACCAAGGTGGGAGGATTGCTTGAGATGAGAAGTTTGAGACTGGGCTGGACAACAAAATACTAAAAAATTAATAGGGCATGGTGGTACATGCCTGTAGTCCCTGCTACTTAGAAGACTGAGGCAGAAGTATTGCTTGAGCACAGGAGTTCGGGGCTGCAGTGAGCCAAGATTGTACCACTGCATTCCAATCAGGGTGACAGAGTGAGACCCTGTCTCTAAATTAATTGATTAATTAAATCACAGGTAAAGATGGTTAGGAGGACTCCCTGGGGTGACTACATGGAATAACTTAGGACAAAACTGTCTCTTTGCAATCACTGACAGGAATTACACTACTTACCCTAACTAGCTCTCAGAGTTCCCCTGCCGGATTGGACCCTAGTAACCAGAGTGGTAACTTATCCCATTACACACTGTTGGCTGCTTACCATGTCTGTGTCACTAACCCCACTCTTTTAAAAGTACTTTATGGATCACCTTCCAAATACATCACTTGCATGCAAACCCTTGTCTTAGAGTATTCTTCTGAAGGAACCTAACCAAAAATATAAGCATGATAGTAACTAAATAGGCAATTTCATGGGATGATAAATATTCAAGAAGTAACAACATATGATTGTTTTTATTTCTATTTTTTAAAAATTTGCCTTGCTAGAAAATTTAAAAGACAGCTTTGTCCTCTGTAAGTTATTCCATTAAATAAATAAAAACATTTATCTAATGAAAACCCATTTATTCACCTCTCCCAATACACATAAACACACACACACACACACACATACACACGAGAATGACACAGAATCAGTGGAATAACACATAAACATACATACACACACACACACACATGAGAATGACACAGAATCAGTGGAATAAACAATGATTTTCAAGAGTACAATGATTTCCATTTGTCCTTGTTTTTCCCATTTCACTGGAAAAGTGGAGTCTAATATTCAGAATCGTGGAATAAACAATGATTTTCAAGAGGACAATGATTTCCATTTGCCCTTGTTTTTCCCATTGCACTGGAAAAGTGGAGTCTAATATTTCTGAGACTGTGCTTAGGAACTATCGATGTAAAAAAAACCAAAGGAGGGTGAAGTGCAATCAAAGAAATCATTAAAATAATAAAATAGCATATGTAAGTCCTTTGTCCCACCAAAAGAAAGCCTGCATTAGGGTTGTAATGATAGGACCTGAGAGAAGCAAATCAATCCAAGAGATTTCAGAAGTAAGAGTCTGATCTGTTGTAGAGAGAAAAGGAGGAATCTAGGATGATTCCCTAGTTCTTGTTTTTGAAGATGGCTGGATAATAGTGTTGTTGTACAGGATCGGTTATACAAAAGAAGATTTAGAAGAAAAAGAGTGTCTGGGGGACTATCAGACTGAAATATTTTTTATGTAGGAAACTGTGTGTGTGTGTGTGTGTGTGTGTGTGTGTGTGTGCAGAGAGAGAAAGAAGAGAGAGATTGGAGTTTACTCTAGAACATTTGTTCTCAACTCTTATTCAGAAGAAATTTTGCCCCTCAGGGGAGGAGGGGCAAAAGATGTCTGGAGATGTCTCAGTTGGAGGGGACGCTACTGGCATCTAGTAGGAAGTGAGTAGAGGCCAAGGATGCTGCAAAACAACCTATAATGCACATCAAGTAATTATCCAATGTCAAATATCAATAGTGCAGAGATTAAGAAAGTTTATTCTACAATGAAAATAGGAAAAATGAAAGAAATTTTGAGGTAAGGCACACTTGAATTTAAATATCAGATCTACCATTTACCTCCTATGTGACCTTGATAATGAAATGTCTTTTCCTGAAGACACCGTTTCTTTACATGGGAAAATAGAATTAATGCATGTTGCAAATGCTACATGAAATTATGATTATTAAATTGCTGGATGCATAATAGATGCTTAGAAAATGAAATGCTTCATTCCTTTACCTTATATATAAAACTCATAAATGGTTAATAAAGCAGGACCTAAAAGTATTAACAGCTTCTAGTTCCCATTCTGTTGCATGCTACACGGCTGTGTCTTTATCTGTGTATAAGTTTCTATAGGAAAGAAGTCTATAGTAAAGCTGAGGCAGAATTCCTACTAATTCCTATGCCCTCCCTTGAACACGTTTCCCACTTATGGGACTGTCAATGCATTCACTGCATTGCTTATAGATTATGTTTCTTTCTCTGAGTCCAGATGGTAAATTTCTTGAGGCTGGAGATCATATCATATTCAACTTGCATTCCTATCACTTTTCATGATGTGGCAGATATTCAGTAAACATTTATGTAATGAAGTATTAGTTATGAATAACTTAAATAATTCTTCCTTATAAATGATTATGAAAGGAACTCTTGACCTTTTTTCTCCTTGAACTCCAGTCCCACCTTAATTTCATACCTTTTTTTCATAACTTGTACATTATTTAGTATTTTGCCTTTTATTTGACATCTCAAATGTAATGTTTCCAAAGTTGGCTTTTTTCCTCCACTAGGCTTATTTCTTATGTGAATTTCCTGTTTATATGCATGAAAGAGTGCCTTCACTGCCATCTAGGATTGAAACTATAATAATCTTTGATTCCTTTCTTTTGGTGGCAGCCATATGTAAATAATCAGTCAGTCCCATGAGGACACTGTTCATGCGATTTCATCAAGGTAAAATGATTCCCTTTCCACACCCACTGCAACACTATAGTTCATGAACTTAAACATGAGCTCCAACACAATGGCATCAGTCTCCATAGCAGACATTGACTTTAGAGAATAGTTGATCTCAACATCCTGTCCAAGACCCCTCATGATCTGTCCTCACCTTTACATTTTCAATCTCCAAATTTCTTCCCTCTCATACACAAGCCCTTCTATCCCCCAAATTTGGTCACTCTCACATTTACTATCCTTCGATTCTGTTTTTCTGCATCTACACTTAGAAAACTATATTCATCAGTAACCAATGATGACTATTTCCATGTTGTTATGTTACTTGACCATTAAGCAGCACTTGAAATGGTTGGCCACTTCATATTATTTGCAACATTTTACTCGCCTTTCATGAAGAAGTCTCCTGCTTTTTTTCCCTTTTCTTCATTGGCTGAATCTTCTCAGTCTTCCCCTTTCAACCACTACAAGGCAGTGTGTACAAGATTCAGTCCAGATTCCCCAGTCTTCTTGTCTTACTAACTCTCTTGAGATTACTTCATTCACTCCCTTGGATTTATGGATTATTTGTCAAAGATTCTGCTGATCATCTACGTAGAAGTCAATCTCCTCTTTTATTTACAACAGAATCTTGATTCTATTCAGAGTAACAATATGCCAGAGTTTTAAACTGTGTTTTTGAGCTTCCTTTGCAGATAGAGATGGCCTATTGGAAGTAAAAGAAAAAATTCAGAAGTTATTTGGTTGAGTTTCCAGGAAAGCTCCTTTCTTCCCTTTGTGTCCTTCTTCCTGAACATAATTTCTATCTAAAACACACATAAGGAAGCTGGAGCTCCAGAAGCCTTCTTTGACCATGAAGCCAGCTTCAGAGTCTAAACTACTTAATATGATTTGTAGAGAAGAAAGATAAAAGGAGCCTTAGTCCTTGATGATATTGAAACACAAAACCAGCTCAAAACTTTCTACTTTGGGGTATTTTTTTAATGTGAGAAAATAATATACTTCCATTTTGTTTAAATAATTTTTTTCTGTTTTCATCTGCTACTAGCAACCATGACAATTCCTAATGGGTAGAGACTCCCAATTTTAGATCTACATTTCTAAACTTCGTCTAAAAATACTGACTTTTACAAAAATCTCCTCAAGTATCCAATATGTCTCTCTCAAAAAATGTGGACACTGAATTGAAATTCTTGTTTTCTTCTGTAAAACATATTCCATCTGCAGTCTTCCTCATATAGGCAAATTATATCATCCATCCTTCCTCTCTGGATAACTGCTACAAGGGTTATCCCTAATTCTTCACTTTTGCTTATCTTCTTCATATCATTTCTACCTGCATGTCATCAAACTCCATTCCTTGTCCAAAGCTCATTCTATATCTTTTGATTTCTCTTTGTTGTTACTTGCACAGTCTAGTCCAAGTCATCATTCTCTATTCCTGACTACCATGACAGCCTCTTCACTGATATCCCTGTTTCACCTCTGCTTGTTGACAGTCTAATCTCCGTGCAGCAGCAAGAGTGATTTTAACAAATTCATGTTTTTATACAATTCCCTTGCCGAAATTCCATCAGGGCCTTTCTACTGTTTTCAGAGCCACACAGTCTTCACAGATCCACCTCCCTCTATTGTATATTCTAGACTTCTCAAACCACTCACCCTCTACTGTACCTCAGACACATTGGCTTTATTTATGATAGCTGGGACACTAAAACTCTTACACAGCATGTGTCAGTGTATCTGTAATACCTACTTTTCCTTCCTGGAATGTTTCTTTTCCTGATCTTTTTGTGACCAGATTCTAATTATAACCAGAACTAAGCTGAAAGTTATCTTATACATGAGTCCTCCCTGATTTCCTATATAAAGTTTCCACCAATCATTTCCCATCCCATCACCGTATTTTAAATTACACATCACTTATTATTTTAGACCATTTTTTGTCTATGTATGTTAGCTTATTTATGTCTTTATTTCCTCCATTGAATGTAAGCTCCATCACAACAGAGACCTTGTCTCTCTGGTTTGCTTATGTATCCCTAGCTCCTGAAACAGGCTTAGCACAACAATGGCACCACACGCAAAGTTTTAATTAAATGAAAGAGAAAAATTATCTTTGATTACTTAGTCCCTCCTGCCTTTGCAATCCCTCACTCTCTCTTTCTGTATCAGTAGTGGTATAGTTTGGATATTTGTCCTTTCCAAAGCTCATGTTAAAATGTGATCCCCAACATTAGAGGTGGAGCCTAGTGGGAGGTGCTTGGGTCAAGGGAGCAGATCTCTCATGAATGACTTGGTGTTGTGCTGGCAGTAATGAATGAGTTTCTGCTCTTTTAGTCCATGCAAGATTTAGTTTTTTTAAAGAGCCTGGCACCTCTCCCCTGCCCTGCTTTCCCTCTCACCATGTGACATGCCATCTCCCATGCCTTCCACCACAAGTCAAAGCCTCCTGAGGCCTCACCAGAAGTGGATGCTGGCATCATGCAAAACTCAGCCAAATAAAACTCTTTTCTTTATAAATAGCCCAACCTCAGGTAATCCCCTTATGGCAATGCAAAACAGACTAATATAAGTAGTTAAATGAACTAGTCTCTCAAGCTCTATCTCCCCAGCTAGAGTGCAGTTCTCTTTAGAATAATGCTTTGTGCTTACTTGTATCCCAAGTACTTCATATATTACCAAAACCCCACCCAAGCTTATAATCTGACCATGCAGAGTTCACCATTGCCCAGACTCAAACATTCCTCACTTTTCTCATGCTTCTCTCATCTTCATGTGCTGTTCTCAGGGTTGGGATTATCCTTCTCCTTTGACTCCACATGAAGATCTCCTGCTTAGTCTTTCAAATTCATATTAAACATCAGCAAAAACTCCCCTCATCCTTCAGCAAAAAAGCACTAACTTCTTCTCCTTCTCTTTCTTCTTCTTCGAGAGGACAGAAAAGCTCCCACGGTGGGAGGATACCCCAAGGGGTTGCCCATCACTGACTTCTTTAGCTCAAATAGCTTTTTTTCAAATTTCTTTATTATTGTACATAGCCCAGTATATGCACGACTGTCTTTTGAATCTGCTTGTTTACTTCTCTGATCAGATTTCAAGCACTTTGTGGTTAGACAATGCCTCAGTGATTTCTGTACCCCATCTCCTGGAACAATTTATGTTACATATTCTTCATACCTTCTTCTTAAAGGTTGTTGAATGCTTATGTTCTGGTCTGTGTTTTTTTTAATAGGTTTTCAATCAAATATTTTTTTCTATACTAAATATATCTTCAATGATTCTGTTAAGAGTATCTCATTTCTGCAAGGCTATTTTTCTGTGATAATTTATTTTTGGACTACTGCACGAGAAGCCCCATTTATAGGTTAAGGGTGATGAGTAAGAAGAGAACACAGGGTGCTTTTTTCTTTCTTTTTCTTTTAGTTAGCCATAAAATTCAGAATGAATCATGGTCTGATTCTATGAAGTACAAAATAGAAAATGAATTACATGTTTTTCACAAGAACTAACTTCATCATTTCCAGTAGGTAGACACTGAACCAGGGACTGCCATCACTGGCTAAAAGAGTATCTATGACAAAAGAGAGAGCTACACTCACTGAAACATGCAGCCACATCTTGGAGCCTTAAAACTTCTATGCTTAGGGCTAGAAGGAGACTTCAAAGTCACCCTTACTAACCCTTTCATTAACAAAGAAAGCGCCCTAGAAGAAGGAGAGGAAGTTAGTTTAAAATAAAGTCATTGAGTATGCTTAACTTATTCAGCAGATTAGTGGTGGGATCTGAAACTGATCTCACCCTGCTGTGTCCTCCAGAGCTCTTTCTGCTTCACCATGCTAACCACTCATAACATTCTGATAGCCATGTCTGTCATGGCTCTCTTTATGTCCCTTACCAATAACTGAATTCAACTTATTTTTTTAACTGTATTGTTACTCCTTCGATTTCTTGCCTTCCATGCTAGACTGTAAGTTCTTTTTTTTATTATATATTTTATTTTAAAGATGTAGGGTACAATTCAGGATTAGGTATACAAGTGGACACCACACAGGTAAAGTTTGGGCCTCCCTTTGGTCTTTACTTTGCCCGGTTTGAGATCAGGTGACTGTAAGTTCTAAAGAATAAAAATCATGTGTATTTTTCTCCTTTATATCTCTACCTCCTAACACATTGTCTCACGCAGATATTCAGTAACTATTTGTTGAACGAATACAGGAATGATATATAAGCTTTTTGTTCTAATAGAGGACTCAAACTTTCTACGGAATTCATCGTAAAGGAGAATGTGTGACAACCTGCACATCCCAGAATGGTCCAAATCTCACCAGTTAGAATGTTATGTTTAGCTAGGGCCTTTATTATCATTACCTATTTACAGGTGGCCTGAGGGCCTAGGAGCAGAGAGATACAGTTTGGAAATCAGAAGCCACCTAAGAAAATATCTATCCTTTTTGGCAACAGCTTTTCTTCAAATATGCCCAAAGGTCTTGGCACTGGACCTGTGATTTTTTTTTCCTCTTTTTTATGGGAAGAGAGGATATTAATGGATTAATATCACTATTCTTAAGTAAGGACCAAGTTCACAATGACCATTCTCACAAAATATCTGCATATCTGAATTAAGAGAAAATGAGTATTGCTCTGATTATTTCATTACTTAATTTGTTTGAAGCAGATATTTCTATATGATTAGAAGAAAATGTGTCTTTTTTTATTCAAATAAGCAAATATAAATAGTTGAACTTGGATTTTTTTCAGGAGATCACAATTCCTACTCTGGCATGACATGGTAGGTAAAATGATGATCCCTATATATACCCATGTCTTAATCCCTGGAACCTAGTCGCATGAATTTTTAAAAGCTAAGAACCTTTCCTGATGTAGTCAGAGAGAGATGTGACTAAGAATAATGGTCATAGAGATGCAAAACTGCTGGTTTTAAAGATGGGTAAAGGAATCACATGAACCAAAGAATGCAAATAAGTTCTAGAAGTTGGAAAAATAAAGCAATGTATTTCCCCCTAAAGCCTCCAGAAAGAAATATAGTTCTACCGACACCATGAGTTTAGCCTAGTGAGACTGGCACAGCAACAAATAAAAACTAATACAAGAGAGAAATGCGAAGAGCCAAGAAAGCCCTTCTCAGTGCTGGGAGTCTAGGGCATCATGATTGAATGTACATCTTCTTGGCTGTTAGGCTAAGGATATGTCCTCTGTCCTACTCTGTCTCTGATCATCAAGCTTGGGCCAAGAACCACTGCAATGTGTCCAAATGCTCATCTTCAGAAAGTTGAATACAAGGTGGAACTATCTGATTAAGTAACATGGAACAGGGATCCCACTCACCTTGCTATTGCTATCTCCACTACCTAGTTTAGTATACATGTGGAAATGCTTTTCAACAAATGAGAGCCATGTGGACATTACAGTTAACGGAACATAAAACTCTTGGACTGATCTTTGTCATATAATTTTCTAAAAAGTTGGTTGATTTTCTTAAGAAAAATCAAACATGGTAATGTCCAAGCCTTCCTTACTAGCTTAACTCATTTCAGAAGTCAACAAATGGAGTATCTGAGAGGTAAATTATTTGCCTGGGGTCATGTAAAAAATTGAGGAAAAAAACGAGAGCACAGCATCCTTCCCTGAGTTCTAATCTACTACTGTCTGCATTATAGCAGCCTGCAGTACAACTGCCAAATCAATTCAAGAGACAAGTCTACTTCTATACATAGCACAGGAGAATATTTAGAGCATAAACTAGTAATTTCAGCACAGCAGTCTGTATAATAAAAACTGCACATGATGACAGTGTGCAGAATTTCTTTAAAAAAAATCATGGGGGGTGGTCAACTCCCAATGTGTCCTTACATCATTCACTCCCTATAGGAACAGAGTTCCTTTTTATGAACAAGACAACTACTGCTATATATGGGTAAGTAACTCATTGAGGTTCACATCCGCGTGACTTTAAAAAGTAGGGTACCGGGGCAACTCCTTTGGGTCCCCTCCCACTATGGGAGCTTTTCTGTTCTTTCAATAAATCCTGCTTTAAAAAAATAAAAAACAAAAAATAAAAAGTAGGGTATTGAAATTTAGTTGATGTCATATTGAAATTAAAAAGAACAGTCTTAAAATTTGTAAGAAGCAACATTGGAATCTAGAGTTGGCAACATTAAGAGAATGTTATAAGTTAGCACTGGACAGAAACTCAACCTCTTGAATCTTCAATTTGCTCATTATAAAACAGGGATAGTAATGCATACTTTGCAAAGTTATTGATTACAAGAATTTATTCATTTATTGCATCATCAAATAAAATTATATAAATGCATGAATGTCACCCAATTCGATGAAAAAAACTTGTTTTTCACCTTCCTCCCCATTCATTATAAGTTTTCCCCAAACATTTAAAAAGAAGCTTGATAAAAAAGCATGTGCATGAGAAATAGTTTATATGTAATCTGTGTAAATTCCAAAGATCAGTTGCCCCAATTCCAAAAAGATGGGCTTGATGAAGGCTTTCACACAGTCTTAGCCACCCCAGACAACTTGGCTCACTGGCAGTCCTTCACGGCATGGTTATGCTTCCTTGCCTGGCAAAATTCCTGTTCCTTGTGATTGTGAACCCACAGCTCCATCTTGTGGGTATCTTTGGACTTTCTTTCTTGCTTTTTTTTTTTCCATACTAGAAAATTTAACGAAACAAATACAACCTCATCTCTGCTAGGCAGAAAAGGTACCAAAATCACAAAGATCGTACTGACTGAAAAATGTAAAGTGTGCCTAGTTGGAGTGATGTACATGTCTAAAACTAACTGATATAGAACAAAAAGCCCAGTGTTGTGCCTGCCAGGTGAACTTCCAGGAAAGTGCTTCTAAAATGCCTGAGAAAAGATCGACACTGAGGGTAGATCCTGAAGAGGACTCCTGTAGGAAGTGGCAGATCATAATAACAGACGGTATGCAATGAGCACTGTTCAGGCCTAACATTTTTCTAAATGCTTTACATACATTTACTATTTAATCTTCACAAAATATCATAAGCATATAGGGAAAGTAGCCTTAAAATCCAGGTGGTCTAACTCCCAAATTCAAATTCTTAGCTATAAGTGCTAGTTACTGTTAGTTGGGTAGTTGTTTGCATTTCAAAGAAGGATTAAAAACTGCCCTAGGTGGACTAAAATACAAATTCTCTGATTCCATATGAAAGAAATGACTTTCACTTAACAGAGCCTTGGCTAGAGAACAGGATTTTTAAAGAACAAGTTGTAGTTGTAGTGCTGGGGAGTTTGGAAAGGTTGGAATTAAGGTGGGTGGGCATTCCACAGAGGAAGTAATGTAGGCAAAGTATGGCTGTAGAAGTAAAGGGCAATTGAAAGAAAGGGTAACTGTAGGAAAAAGGGTAGTTGTAACACTAGATCTCATAAAGGAAGATGCAAAGAAGAACGAGTGTCATATTTTGCAGTGTTGAATCTCAAACTCAAAGGCACACAGAAGCATGTCACCAATACCACTGACAAGATGAAGAGTCTTTCTGTCTTGGCTGCATGTCCTGCACATAACCCTGTTGACAGGAATTTGAAGATATTCTTAAAACTGCTTCTCTACACTTTTTGTAGCATTTCCAAGTATTTTAAAGTACAAAGCTGAGGTCACTAGAAATGAGACATTATTTTTTACAAATGAGCAGGAACTGGAAGAGGTGAACATTGTTCTAGACATTAGTGCCCTTACAGACCATACCAATGACTCAAAGCTGCAGACAATAGCCAACAGTTTGAATGGATATGTCATTCTTTTGCAAATGTGAAAGCTTCTAATTAGTTCCTGGAACATAGGTGTCAAAAGCTACTGGTTCTGAGGATAGAAAGGAGGCCAGTTTGCCTATGATTAAATTCATGTGTGTGTTTATTGTTTATGACCTCACTTTTTTATTAACATACAGTTCTGTGCAGAGTAGGAGTACAGAGGAGATTTCCTGTGTCCCGATTCTCCTTCTGAGGCAGTGTCTGTGAGAGTGAATGGGGAACTGATCTTCCACTCCCTTCCTGGTGGAAACAGATCGTGCCGTGAGTCTATGTGGGTAGAATCAATGTGGCCCCGTGAAAACTAAAGATAGACTCCCATTCAGGAACAGCAAGACCTAATGAGGTGGTATGAGTCAGGACTGATCACAGGTCCACTTTACTCACTCCCAGTGTCAATGGAGACCAGTAGGGAGCTGAGCCTATACCCTTATCCATCATATTGAGGCACAATGTGCTTGTAGGATAAGAAGTTAGGCAGAACTCCATTCTCTCATTCACTTGCTTGGCATTATCTTGGTCCAGAGGGAAGCTGGGCTACCTGCCCAACCATTCAGCAGCAAAGTGGTATAAATCAGTCCTCTGCTTTTTTTTCTCCTCTTGTCAGCAGGTTCAGTGGAGATGGATGCTTATACTTATGGCGGTCTAAGCTTACAATGTAAGTTGGTGTGAATAAGAAAGTGTGAGAGAAGAAGAGGGCAGAGCTAAATTTCTCCTCAACCAGTCTGATAGAAAAAGTAAGTCAACACCACTTTTGACGGGGAAGTTTAGGTAGATCCCAGTGGGAAGTTGAACATGCACATCTGCCTGGCCCTTGTGCTACAACTCAACAGGAGAAATTTCTGCTAAAGTAAAATAAATAAGATTCAGAGCCTGATAATATGATATCCAAAATGTGAAAAACACAACCCAAAGTTAGTTATGCCAAGAACCAAAAAAGTTACAACTTGAATGAGAAAAACTTGTCCATAGGCAAATACTGAGTTGAATGTTGGAATTATTTGACAAATATTTCAACGTGTAATTATAAATTCTCTCAAAATAAATGAAAATACAAAATCTCAGCAAAGATACAGAAGTTAGCAAAGTGAAAATTATAGAATGAAAAACTATATTAAAAGAAACAAAAATTATTGAATGAGCTCGCTAGTAGGATGGAGAAAACAAAGGATCAAATCAGTGAACCAGAAGGCAGATCAGTAAAATGTACACAATCTGAACAATTGAGAGAACATACACTAGAAAAAAAAAGACATTTGAATAAAGTCTCAGGAACCTGTGAAAAAGTCACAAAAGAGTGATTCTTTTTATTATTGGAGGAAAATAAGAGGCGAGCGTAGAACTTTTAAAAAGTATTATAATAAATAATGGCTGTACACTCTTCAAATTGGGCAAAACACAAAAACCTACAGATTCAGGAAAGTAAGCAAACCTTAAATAAGATAGACACACACATAAAAATCCATGCCACAGTACATCATGAGCTTCTGAAATTAAAGGTAAAGAAAAACAGTCTTGAAAGCAACTAGAGAGAAATGACGCATCACTTGCAGGAAAACACCCATTTAAATAACCACAGATTTATTGTGTAAAATCATGGGCCAGAAAAAAATGGTGGCAGAATATCTTGCAAGTGCTAAAATTTAAAAAAAAAACACTGTCAGGTGTGAAAACTCAGAAACAAAAACAATAGAAACACATACTCACATGGAGATAAACTAAGAGTATTATTTGTTATCAAGCATCCTTTTAAAGAATGACTAAAGGAAGTCCTCTAAACAGAAAGAAAATTTTGAGAGAAGAAGATTTTGAACTTCAAAAAGAAAACAATCTTTTAAAAGGAAAAGAGACTTCAGAATGGAAGGAAAAATGCGTGTAAATATAATTGACTATCCTCTTCTCATGAGTTTCAAAAATCACATTGGTGGTTGAAGCAAAAGCAATAGCATTAAACATCCTGGTCAATTTATCTAGAGGACATACCACAATTATGTTTCAAAAGTCGGGAAGGTAAAGGATCCCAAATAAGAGAAAGTGTTCTATACTCAAATGTCAACATATAAAAAAGACTTTGGTAAGTTAAGTATGTATATTGTCATAACTATAAAAAACACTAAGACACAAAGTGATCACTATCACTCAAAGATCCTATAAATAAGTCAAGAAGAAATCGAAAATAAATAAATAAATAAAATTTGAGTGGTCACAGAAAGGTAAGAATTGAAGAGCAGAAGAATGAGAAACAGATACAACAAACCAAATACAGATAATAAAATGACAGGCCAAGCCCTTCATGTCTATAATATCCTTAAAATTAGTAGATCTAAAACACTGACTAAAACATAGAGATGGGCAGAAATAAATAAAATGAGAAAAGAGACAAGAGAAAACATGGAATATTTGATGCAATGTAAGATGGCCCTTTATTAATAAAGTTAGAAAAGCAAGACCAATGGAAATAAATGAGCCCAAAATGGAGGCAGAAGTGAGGACTTTGATATTACATATTTTGTTTTGTTTTTTGTTTTGTTTTTTTGAGTTGGAGTCTCACTCTGTCACCCAGACTGGAGTGCAGTAGCCGCTCCCGGCCACCGCAGCCTCGCCTGCTGGGCTCTGGTGATCCTTCCGCCTCAGCCTTCCTAGTAGCCAGAATTACAGGCATGCGCTACCACGCCCAGCTGATTTTTTTATTTATTGTAGAGATGAGGTCTCCCTGCCCAGGCGGGTCTCGAACCCGCGGAACTCAGGCAATCCACTCACCTCAGCCTCCCAAAGGCGCGGGATTACAGGCTGAGGCACCGAGCCCGGCTCATATTTTGAACTTTGTTATAATGGTGATAAGAAATGAGTTAAGGAGTGTGTGAGAGAAAGATTTTATCATATTAATGTTTTTAAAGCTAACAGGAGAATGGATTGGAGAATACAAGAACGAAATAAGAAAGACCAAATATGCAGCTAGCTCTTTTGATACTTTGTTTTTAAACGGTGTGAGTCTCAGAATAGAAGATGGCTAGATCTAAGAGAAATCAGTAGGTCTATAGATAAAGGACCCATTCGAGAGATGAACAAAATAGAAAATGGGTAAAAATTGATTATTTATGGGGTATAAGCTTCTAAGGCCAAACTACTAACAGACTCTCAGACTTGGATACTCCTAACCTGGAATTCTTTAATCTTATTTTAGTAGAATTATTTTAATCTTTTAAGTAATGTATGATGACATCATCTAACTTCTAATTGTTCACATCTGTTGAGTTTATATATACATGTGCACAACACACACACTTGAAATAAAAATATAGTTATGTACCACATACTGATCTTTTGATCAGCAATGGACCGCATGTACAGTTGTGGTCCAATAAGATTATAATGAAGCTGAAAAATTCCTACTGCCTATTGACATAAATTGTGGTTCAACACATTACTCATATGTTTGTGGTGATGCTGGTGTAAACTAACCTACTGTGCTGCCCGTTGTAAAAAGTATAGTAGATATAATTGTGTACGGTGTAAAATACTTGAGATTTTTAATACACGACTGTGATATTGGTTTATGTATTTACCACACTATATGTTTTATTGCTATTTTATAGTGTTATCCTTCTAAAGAGCCTTAGGCAGTTCTTTCAGAAGGTATTCCAAAAAAGAGACATTGTTGTCATAAGAGATGACAGCTCCACTTATGTTACTGTTCCTGAAGACCTTTCTGTGGGAAAGATGTGGAAGTGGAAGACAGAGACGTAGATGATCCTGGCCCTGTGTAGATCTGATGTGTGCGTTTAGGTATTACTTTTAACAAACACATTCAACAATTTAAATAAATAAACGCATAAATAGACAAATCATTTTTAAAATGCAAAACATTTATAGAATAAAAAATATAAAGAATAAAATATTTTTGTACAACAGTACAGTGTGTTTGTGTTTTGAGCTGTTATTCCAAAAAAGGCGAAATGATTTTTAAAAAGTTTATAAAGTAAAAAACTTACAGTAAAGTGAGGTTAATTTATTATTAAAGATATAAAATTTTAAAATAAATTTAGCCTAAATGTACAATGTTTATAAAGTCTATAGCAGTACACAGTAATGTCCTCAGCCCTCACCTTCACTTGCCACTCACTCACCGACGCACTCAGAACAACATCCAGTCTTGCAAGATTCATTAGTGGTAAGTGCCTCCTATAAAGGTACCATTTTTAATCTTTTTATATTATATTTTTACTGTATCTTTCCTATTAGGTACATTTAGTTACATAAATATATACCATTGTGTTGCAATTGCTTACAGTATTCAGTATAGTCACATGCTGAAGAGATTTGTAGCCTAAGAGCAATAGGTCATACCATGTACTCCAGGTGTGTAGTAAGTTATACCATCTAAGATTTGTGTAAGTACCGTCTACAATGTTTGTATAACAACAAACCACCTAATGACACATTTCTTTGAACATATTCCGTCTTTAAGTGATGCATGAATGTACAGTAACAATATTTAACCTTCCAACTAAGATGTGCTCTGATATTTTTTATTCTCATTTTAATCCATTCCCTTTGTGTCATGACATTCTAGACTGTTACATTAAGAGCAATGTTTTCAAAACTACTAAATTTTGTACTAAACACTAATGGCTTTTTACTCATAATTTGAAAAATCCTGCTGAAAGTAATGGCCATATGTTTTATGAACCTACAACATCAGAAGTAGAGATGAAAACAGCCTGTCAAGTGTTCTCTTGCTATTCCATTCTCACTTTTAGAATAAATTGCCTCAGCCCTTCAGAGTTTTGACATATTTGTAAGGTGGCAGGAGAAAAACTGAATGTTATCCAGTCTCTATTGTATTTAAGCATATTTGCTTTCCAAAAATGACTATTTTTAACATGATGAACAAAATGAGGGAAAACATTGCATAACCATTGATTTTACAGAACTATATTTATACATGCACAAGAACAATTTCTCTTGCTTTTTAAAAAAACTTGAGCAGTAAATTTTCAAGACATATAATTATTAGGTCGTCATTCTATGATGTATCTGCCAGCATATCTCAAAATATATTCTGTAGGAAATTAGTGCACACACACACACATACACACACACACACCAGAAGGTGTTCCTTGGTGGACAGATCTTTGACAAGCCTGTGCAAACCTAACCCCAGAAGTCCAAGGAAGCTGAGCAATTGAAAAAATAAGCTGATACATCCAATTTCTTAATAATAAAAGTATTTATGAAGAGAAATCATGTCTATATCTTGGGCAGATGCGATACAAAATGGTGGATCCCTGTGCCATTACCCACTAGACACTGGGTTTATAAACCAAAGGGAAAAGATTTCCATGACTCAGAAGGGATGTCTAGGACAATTGAAGTATGATAATATCAAGGTCGTTTTGACATAAGGGTAGAATTTATGGTAAGTAGGTGCTCTTACACAAAGAACGATAAGATAAACTGGAAATTTTAGATGGCTTCCCAGAACAGGGGTTAATCGGAAGTTTACATGGCTGATTAGCATCCAAGATGGAGTGGCTTTAGCCTTTCACAAGAAATAAAATCTTCTTAGTCAAAATGCTTTGGGAAACTCTGTGCTAAATAATGTTGAAGCAGTTTGAACAACTACTTAGAGCTTTAAATAAACTACACATACATTTATATGTATGATATATTCTCTACATTTTTGAATTTATATTGACTTGATATCTTTATTGAATATTTAATAAACAAACATCTCATTATTATTATGGACAAATACACCTTTTAATTCTTTCTCTTCTAATACTTGATCTTTTCCTTGACTTCCTCCTAACTGGCAACTTTTTCTAGGTGTTTAGGCCAAAATTGTTTTATCCTTGATATACCTTGTTTCTGAGATCTAAACTCAACTGATCCTCAAATCCTATCTTTTTCTTCCTCTCTCTCTCTCTCTCTCTCTCTCTCTCTCTCTCTCTCTCTCTGTTTTTGAGTTAGAGTCTCCCTCCGTTGTCCAGGATAGAGTGCAGTGGCACAATCATGGCACATACTCAGCCTCCTGGGCTCAAGAGATCCTTCTGCCTCAGCGTCCTAAGTAGTTGGGACTACAGGTGCATGCCACCACACCTGGATAATTTTTTATATTTTTCTTTTTGTAGAGATGAGGTCTCACTATGTTGCCTAAGATAATCTCAAACTTCTGGGCTCAAGCAATCCTCTACCTCGGCCTCACAAATTGCTGGGATTACAAGTGTGAGCCATTGTGCCTGACCGACCTTTTCATATATTCAGAATAAATCTCCAGTCTCCACCCACCCTGACTACTGGTCAATATCATCATCATTTCTAGTCTGTCTTATAACTTCTAAGTACTCCCTCCGCATCCAGTCTTGACCCAATTGTGTATGTTCTTCTTATAGGACTTGTTTAACAATATAACTAGACCCTGTCCTTCCATCCCCATTGAAATCTTTTATTGACTTCTTTTTGTCTTTGGAATAAAATTCAAAATTCTTACGATGAGCTTCAAAGAACAATGTCATATGGCCCCTGGCTACCTCTCCCATTTGATTTCCACCAACTAGTCCCCCAGCTGTTTCTTTTTCTATCTAAAAGCTAAGTGATCTTCTATCCCAGGGATATTACATCTGCTTTAATATTTGCACCTAATGCTTTTTTATTTGATTTTTAAAATATTTGACTCTTCTACGTTATCCCAATTCTTGTTTATACACCAACTCTCCTACCTACTCTGTCCGGAATCACATCTTTACTTATTCTCTATCCCCTTTCACTGTTTTATTATATTTTTTCCTTTGGATCTTATAAATACCTCATATTATTGCTTCTTTTTTTATTATAAAGATGTGGGGTACAATTCAGGGTTAGATATACAAATGTTGACTATGCAGGTACCCTTGTTGATTCATATTATTGCTTCTCGTTTGATATTTCTCCCCAACTAGAATATGACCTTCATGAGAGCAGGGACTTTATTTTAGTACCAGCCTACTGCACCCTCAGTGCCTAGGAGTACACTTGGCACATAGTAGGATCCAACAAATAAAAGTGCTGAAAAATAAAAGAACACGCTAATTTGAAGTACTTAATATAACATTTTCTAGAAAAGATTTGTAACTTTTGTAAAATTATAAATTTTTATAAAAATATATTTTGTAAGATATTTTTATAAATTGTGTCATCCTCCCATCCCCACAGAGCAGCTCTCTGGCACCAGAGGTTCTTCTCTCCAACTCAAAGTTCTCAGCCTCTACTTCAATTGAAATGATAGGATCAGTGTTTTGAAAGGGAGTCTATTGATTACTTGAACTAGTGTGAACACAAGCCTAGCTCTATCTGCCCTGCATTGACTTATAACAAGTGCTTTCGGTTTATGCCATCACCAAATGAAGCGCAGACTCTTGCTAAGGACAGTCTCAACCAGTTTTTTGTGTGTGTGGTCTTACATTTAAATGTGATGAAAATAAATCTGGAAGAAGGTTGTTAGACATGCCTCCTTTTTTTCTCTTATTTTAGATTACTGGGAGATAGATAGATAGATAGATAGATAGATGATAGATAGATAGATAGATAGAGAGATAGATAGATATAGATTTTTTCAACCTTGAGAGAAGTCATCTGGGAATAGGTCCATGTTAATCGCTCTGCTCTGTCTCAGATTATGGAGATGGTCAGAGTAAGCATTCGACAGCATCAGAGGTTGAGGAGAAGACGAAGTGGAGAAGCAGAAGAGGGTGAAGGATAAGGAACGGAGTGAGGAAGAAAGAAGAAAAAAGTATAAGAATAATAGGTTTGGGTTTTTTGTTGTCCTAAATGGTAGGCTTTTTTTATTTTTAAGGCTTCATAACATTCCATTATGCATGTGTGTGCTCGTGTGTCATTTAAAAAAATCCATTCATCAGCCGGGCTCGGTGTCTCAGCCTGTAATCCCGTGCCTTTGGGAG